>NC_049210.1:40957209-41139709 GCF_013347855.1 Anguilla anguilla | reverse complement strand
ACAAAGACACTGCGTCACAAGCAGTTTCCTCTCAAACTCATTTTGAAATGGAAGTGCACCCGTTCAGTCTCATTGGTCATGAGCCTGACGTTCAATTTGCCTGGATTGTTCAATGGCACTAAGTCGGTATCCATAACTACGTGATTACTGAAACAATGAAAATATGAAAGTACACAACCTATTTCATTTGTGAATAAGTCCAGCGTTGTATTACAGAATCAGAGCAGAGCAGACCCGAACTGCCCATTGCCATACCAGTCACTATAAGGTTATACACATTTTAAGATTACACCTTTCAGGAAATGATATCATAGCAAATTTCTTGATGACACAGAAACAAGTCAGTAAACCACTGAGACATACAAACGGAACACATTTCTGTAAATCCTTCTCATTCATTCCTACCCTTCTCCCTGTGTCCCGTATCCTCTTCAACAAATGGCCTGCCACATGTTACCTCAGACTCTTAAATCCCTCACTCCCAATCCTTATTTGGGCAACAGTTTGCACCCCCGCAGGTGGCCCGCTGCTGACGAGGACCCCGCGTGAGACATGTGGAGGTCCCCGCTAAGACCCCTGCCCCCCCGTTCCCCGAAAACGCGGGTGGAAAGTGCGCGCGGCGGCCGCGGCACGGCGTCGCACGCGTACGGTACCGTTTCGGCTCCGCGGCGCTGTCTCCGTGGGTCTGGCTTTTCCTCGGCAGCGTGGCGTGTGGCGTGCACGGCGTTTGTCTCAGCGGTCACGGCGTCGCTGAACTCTTGTCCCGGCCCGGCTGACCGCTGGGGACGATATATATACCCGACTGATATGGGGAAAAGTCAGGGGGGTGGGGAATCTCACCCCGAATGTGTGCATGTGGGGTGGGGGGGGTGGGGTTCGTCCATCACGCCGGTACAATTCACCAGCCGTTAAATAAACCTCCCTGATCGACTACATCACTGAATGAAATTATGAAACGAGCTCGTTTAAAAGGAAACATTTCACTAACTGTGAGGAGACAACTGGCGAGGCCCCTTTTTTCCCGTCAAAGTGGTTCGACCCATGGTGAAGTCTATTTCAGGGATGGATGTGTGACAGCTGGAAACCTGGGACACTTGATTGGGGGAGTAGGTGGGGGGTGTTTTAGACAGCCGATGACAGCTGTGACTGCATCCAGAAGCCCTGGCAGGTTCTAGAAAGAGGGAATGGAGATCCCTTTATGTGTGTCTGCATATGTGTGTGTGTGTTGGGGGGGGGGGGGGGGGGGGGGTTGATGGGGGCTTTTCCAGCCTTTTCCACAACTGTCTGGATCTTTCTCACGGAAGTCATGTGGCAGAACAGCCCCTAACTTATTACAGCCCCTAGCCAAACGTTAATATATTAATAATCAATAATACACCAGAAACTGTGCATATAAACTTTAATTTTTACAAATCAAAATCAAATCAAATCACATTTTATTTAGAGAGCACATTTCACACAAGAAGTAACTCAATGTGCCTTATGCAAGCAGTTCCGAAACAACAAAAAATAAAAACAGGAAATAAAACAACAAGTAGCAACCATTGAAACCATAAAACAAAAGAAGTAAAAATAAAGTTTTCTTGAAAACCTTTAATGTTTCATGTTGAGGCATGGAGCATTGACACTGAGTGCAGTTTCCCTGCAGTTTTATTTCTAACTTTCGGAATAATTAAACTCTTGTAATAATTACAGCATCTGACATATGCACTTTGATGGCCCACTGCATGTACAGTAAAATTTAATAGCAAAATAAGGCTAAAGGTTAGAAACACAGATTAAAAACTTGTGACAAAAACAGTATAGTTGTTTGTAGCAACTAACTCTTAACAGTTCTTTTGTTTGTTTCGTTCATTCTCAGACAAATTTCATTCTCAGAAAAACTCATTTTAAAAGTCTAAAAGGTCGTGGAAATTCACACTTCACACGGCAGGAAAATCTCAAAATTTGCATACCTATCGTATGAGCATGTGTGTTTGTGTGTGCTCGCGTGCATGCTTGGGTGTGTGTGTTTGTGTGTATGTGTGTGTGTCTGTGACTGAAATGCTTTACTTTTTTTCTTTTCTTTTCTTCAAGTCGTAAGATCACAGGTATGACATTAAAATGCTCTCAACGGATCATTCTAATGCTGGTGTAACAACCACTACTGGTAACGGATTTCTAGTACATTTTACATTTGAAAACCTACTCTTCAAAAGGTTAAAGCCAGAGTTCAGCTGAGAAGGGGACTTTACATTGCAACTCCAGCCGCCATTTTTATCTCATTTTAGAAATCTGAAATTGAATAACATTTACTTTTAGCTGTTCATTAAATGCATCTTTCCATAATGACACACACGGGTTACGCTATTAACATAGACCTCAGTTATACTGCTGGACATTAACTGACCCAGTCCAGGTTGGTTACCTTTGATCAGTGACACAGCATCCCGTATGGGGGAGTTATTTCCTTAATATTATACTACGTAGTTTGCGGCCTGTCGCTTCTAAGCTTCTCGCGCTCTCGTCATGAAACGCTGACTTAACACGAAATTTCTCCTTGATAAACGGTAAACTGGATAGTTGCCTGACGCCAGAGGACGCTCTTGCAGCAGAATTCCAAGGCACGTCTGTTCTGGCCAGGGTTAAGCAATAGATTCCACATTCCACCAACGTCACTCTAGCTGATGAAATTAATTACGTTGTACCAGCGAACACAAACCGTCGCAGTCCCAGTCGGTTATTAATGTAGCGGCGACTTGAACAGGTGATATCTAGGTGATAAGGCCCAATCCAATTTAAGAACAACTATTGGTAAAGCAGTATACAATAAGGGAAGTCTGGTAATACGTGTTTTGGAAAACGAATTCAAGAGCACACCACAATTCAGAACTCTTTTTAAAACATTTTTTTTAATTACAGTGGGTATTACTTGGTTCAGATGTGCTGCTGTGAACTTATTTTAGGTTTTAACTGTCATAACAGCAGTTAAATAAATTGCTGTCACTTCCTGTTCATTATCAGTTTTTATTAGATGTGAAGCACCTACGGACCTGGCTTGTTACTCACACAATCACGCACATACTCACTCATGTTTAGTGGGCTGGAGATTCAACAAAAGGAGAAGCCATCAGTACTCAAGCAGCTGCAATTCGGCAATGCACGAAAGAGTCGTGTGTGCATCAATGAGACTGTGTTTCTGTCGCAATTGGGGGGAATAATGGAACTGACTAGCTAGGGCCAGTTCAAAATGCTCGCAAAATCCTTGACTAAAAAGTTTGCTTTGGTCTATAATTTTAAGGGGGCCCGCAGAGAACGCACAGGGCCCAGAATTTCATTACACCCCTGGTAACATATTATTATTATTATTTTTTTATTTATTACAATTATTATTGTTATTATCATCATCATCATCATCATCATGTGTTTAAGTTACTACGCTTGACCTGGGTATCGTGTGGATCCTCCGAACCGCAGAACGATGCTGCGGAAACCACGATGAGAGATCAGTCATAGGCCGTAACAACAACAGCGACGGACAGTGAGCTGGGCAATCACACTCTTTTACACTGATTCAACCGGCGGGTTGCGCGGCTGTACGGCCCTACGGTACGGACACACCAGTTGTCGTTTAGACGTCGTCCGCCTGTAGATGGCCCCTTGCGTCCTCTTATTCCGACGCTGTCCACAACGTCTACGACTCTTGAGCTTTGGAACCGAGCGGGAGAGAGTGAGTGCGTACGAAGAGGCGGGGACTGACCTTATCCTTTTCAAGGGACGGTGTGTTCCTCGCAACTGATACAGCGAATGGGACTGCGCTGGTTATTTCCACCTGTGAAAACATCTGCAACTCCGTCGAGATACCTATTGCTGGAATACGAGGGAAGACATCTCTCAGGAATCAAGGACGCGTTTATTTAGCCCATGCCCAAACGAAACGTAGCCAAGGTAAGACATTTCCATTCGCTTACAGGCGTAATCTGTGAGCCAGCACCTGTCCGCCTCACCTGTCCACTTGACAACATAAACAGGCTACATGTGGCGTAATAATTTTCACGTTAGATTGCTTCTAAAAGGGTTGTATACGCAGCTAATTACTTTACATTTAATTACTTGCAGACCTGGCACCGCGGTCAGTCTCCAGTTGTTCCGTGTCAGAGCAGCAACCTTCGGCGAAATCTATCTTGCTCGTTTTATTTTAATACGCAGTTTCCCTATTTTGCCGTGTGTCATATGAAGTGCTGCGTAACCAATTATAGCAACGTTTTATCTGCATTAGCCAGTTAGATGTGGAAAAATGGTTTGAAACGCTCATTCATTTGCTCGAAAATAACCAACCTCTCTCTCTCTGCCGTTCCACCACCAATGTTTATGAATTTTTTTTTTTTGTTTATTGTATTTTTTTTATTTAGGCTGCATGGAACAGCAATTTGTGCTCATGTCCCGGAATGTCATAAAATCCGTGCAGTAGTTCATCCTTCAACAGTCTTGCGCAGTGCTTGCTAATTTGTCTCATCGTTACCCTCAGTGCTGTAAAAATCAGATTTTGTGTGGAATTACGTAATATTGCAGGGAATTCCAGTCCCGGGATTACTCGAAGTGTAAACTAACCCGAGAACAATATCTGCCAGCCCGATAGCCAGCCTGGCCAGTTGACTCATTAGCCCACCTATTCCATCAAAATTGAACGACAGTGTTACATCGGTATAATGCTGAGTCTGCCTTTCATCGAGATTTAGATTTAACGACTATTCATATTTACGTAGCCAAAAAAAAGAGAAGCTTTGCCTTAATTAGGCTACGTTTGTGTATAGCGCGATGGAAAGTTCGATCGGCTTCTGCTGTCGTTAGTTACTCGAGCAGTTTCTCGTGACCTGTTCCGCCCGATTAAATGTTCTCTTGTGCTCGTTAACGAAATATTTTTTTTAGTCTGGCTTGTTTCTAGAGAACATTAACCTACACGTTTGTACAATAACGTGTTCATCGTCGTGGTATGACAGTAAAAATACATACAGAATTGGTGAGTAACACCGTCTCGCAGGAAGAGTAAGCCTACCTATATTTGTGTTATTCACCAAAACTTCTAGACCTGAAAAAAAAAAAATCTTTTGAAAGCTTAAAACCCAGCTGCTCGCATTCTTTACGACCAATAAGGGTAGAGTTACTTGATTAGTCTAATGTACAAGTTTAGCTACCCTGGTTATTTACTGTTGAATGGGTCACTTCATACAAACAGCGAGAACATGCAAATGCAATGTACAGCACTCAAGATTGCACTGCAGGGAATGTTTTCACGTGACGTCCGTGTTTTTAACTTAATTACCGTCGAAAAGCTAGGAGCTTAAAAACACATTTTTATTATTTTTGTTGGTGGAAATGTGTTTCGGAAACGTTTGCTGGAGTTTTTAAACATTAGGCCTACAGAGTACAAACTGGCCAACCTTTGACCCACATAGCTGAATCATTTCGCTGAATGTTCGTTGAAATCAGTTGGATCAATAGAAATAAATAAATAAATAAAATGTATGGGTCGTGGGAATTGAAGTGTCCTTCAGGCTTTGATTATATAAAATGCGGAGATGCAGGTGAATTCATCAGGCGAAATGGTTAGGACTGTTTCTCCTACTCTCGCACTGGTGACTCGTGTTGAGATCAAAACTTGCTCCGCAAACTTGCTTTATTCTCCAGGAAGCAATTAGGCCTCACTTTACAACAGTTGTCCGAACTCTTTCAGATCTTGTTGACAAACAAAGGTCAAGGTATTAGAGGCGGCTTATGGAAACCTTGGTAGTTTGCCTTCAATGCCTCCTGAACCACAGCACGCCAGCACGGTCAAGGCCGCTGCGTATTAGCGTTTGGCTTCCACGATACAACAGCGCACCTGTCACATGGTTTTGGAGGGGCTGCGTGGGGATCGGTTCGCGCGGCTTGAGAATGGACTCCTAGTCTGGGAGCGGAGGCAGTTGCCAAGTGACGAGAAAAAATTGCACCTTACAGTCTGGTCGGGCAACAATTGTGTGGTGACCACGGGACCAGAATCCGACTGCATTTTTAAATTCACAGGAGCAGTAATTCGCTGGTTTGCAAAGAAAGGCAGAAGGACCTCAACGTTTATTAAGCAATTTCCTGGTATAGCTTCAGGAGGACGTTTGAAGGCAATGATAACAATCTCAAAACGGCGTGCGATCGAACGCGCTGATGATTTTGCACATCCCCTGGGGAAGTCGTTCGGGAGGAAATATTCCAGCCCGTTTTGTCCGTTGATACGCTGTGTATCCACTTTCATTTCTGTCTAATTACATTTAAAATGTTCTGTTTTTTTAGCTGCATAGGAAATTCCAAGATAGGTCATTTTTCATTTGTCAGGGTAGAAAGAGCAGCGATAATTGAATGTGCTCCAGGCGTCAGGCTCAAGATGTCAACCAGGGTAACATTTTGTACACCACTGCGAATGGACCCCACGCATGCGCACTGAAACTGACGAAGAAACTGTAGGTCTAAACGTTGTGTGATACAGGTACATCATCGTGTGCCCGTGAATTCTTTCTTCTTGGCTTTAATGCCATTTTGTTACTCTGTACCTGTGCGTATGGCTGGGTGTGTTATATTCCCTTTGTTTATATATTATATGTGCTCAAATACAGACTCCCTCATTTATAATCTCTGTGACTACTTCTCAGGGTAGAGAGCTGGCTTTGTCTTTATGTGTGTCGATTTGATTGGATCAGCAGTGGCTGTAAAATTTGTCCTCTGACATCACGCTAAATCAACAGTTCCGAGGCCAACGCTCATCTCTTCCTTGTCTCGGTTAAAGTTATTTGAATTTTTTCCCCTGTCCGTGTACTGATATGAGGCACCTGTCATGTTCTACCATGAGACGAACTTATCAAACCACTTTTATCCTGCCCGCTGTTCAGGTGTTAAAATCGAGAGATATTTTGAGGTGAGGTATATTTAGGATGTTCCCTTGCCTGAGGTTTGGAGATTGGGGGATTGGCGGTGAAGGAGGAAGAGGAGGAGGAGGAGGAGGGAGAAGATAGCGCTGTTCTCCCTCTGAGTCGTTCAGATGTTTTTTTGTCTGGAGGACGTGGTTCGGAGGCACACGTCTGAAACATCAGCACTTTCTGTTAGCGGCACTTTCTCCTGCTGCCATAGACCAAAGATGCACTGCATTGTCAAAAAACCCCCCCTCCCCCAGCAACTGTCAGCCCCTCCCCGTCTTCTCTTACACTTCCAAGAGGAAGCAACGCTGGCAAGAGCTGCAATCAAAGTGCCTCAGTTCAGCAGAAAACAAGCATTCTGTTCTTTTTCTTTGGAACATTGGAAAAAAGAATCATGGGACTGCCATAACCACCCAACCCCCCCCCCCCCCCTCCCCCACACACACTTCATATTCATAACCCACCCCTCTGTACTTCAGCACGGGTCACAGAATGTGGCTGGCTTGGCCCCGCCTCCAGCTGCTCCTTCATCACCGTCTCCACGGTGACGTGCCAAATTCCTCCCAGTCTCAGCCCGGTGGGCACGCTGCCACCCTCCCTCCTTTTGCTTGCTTTGCTGGTCCGGTCCGAGGGGGGGGGGAGGAGGCCCGTTTTGTAACGGGGGCTCCATTAGCCTGCCCATGTGAAATATCTTCCCTGGACCCCCTACCAGCTGGCACCCACCCAGGGAATATTCGGCTGAGGCCTGAACCAGCTGAAGACAGATTTATCAGTCCTGTCCCTAAACGAGTCTGCTGCTCACTTCCTTTATTTGAGCGAGATCACTTTGGGACAGAGTGACCGGGCGTATGTTATATATGAATTTCACAAAAATACATATTTCAAATAGATGTATCTGAAATGCTGAGTAGGAGCTGTTTATTTTGTTCATTCATTCATTCATTCATTTATTTATTTATTCCTGAAGAACTTTCTGAAGAGTGACCAGAAGTTCCAACTTTCCTTTCCACTTGACAAGACTACGTGGTCCATCCCGTGAAATAGGGGCTTGATCGAAGCAGCTTTGACCCCCACAGGCCTGATATGGAGCTGTAAAGCCATGGGCGGAAACTCTGACGACCTTTCAACAGAGACATCAGATGTCAAGTGAAGATGCTAAGGCAGCCCTTTTGTGATAGGCCTGAAGCGCTCACCGGATCGCTGTATGTAAACCACTTAAACCCCCCCCCCCCCCCCTTCGTTTTTGACCATGCAAATCATTGGTGCATTAACTTCCTCGTATGCCTGGTTATTTTTTTTTATTTATTTATTTATTTTTTGGTTGTCATTTTGTTTTTGTTTTTCTTGACAAGTTCTAATCTGGCTCCCTGTCCGGTCATTCATAACTGAAGAACTGAAAAGGCTGGGCCAAAACTCTAATTGATAAAACCTTAATGCTCAATGGTAAATGGAAAATAGAAACTAAGAAGTTTTTTGTTGTTGTTGTTGTTTTTTTTGTTTGCTGTTCCTAAGAAGCCAATATTCAGCAGATATGAGGTTTATGCATGACACTGATTAAATAATTTCGGGATAGAATTTTGTTTGTTAATTTTTTTTTGGCCTGTCCCCGCAATTGGAACCGCCTACATTTTTCTCTAACAGCCATTAGCAACTGTGTGTGCTACCTGCACAATAAACTGCTTTAATAGGTGGAGTTTTTCAGTGTCAGGTACGTCAAGCCAATGAGAAGAGCCTGTGTGACAACAACAAGAAGGTTCTGGAATGTTGTGGAGATGGCTGAAGAGGAAGACTGTGAAAGGTGTGTGTGTGTGTGTGTGTGATTATGCGCATGTGTGTGTGTGTGTTTTGAGGGAAAGGTTCTGGAAAGTACAAGTAGGCTGTGACAAGGACAAAGGATTTGCCTTTCGTTTTGCCACAGGCGCGGAGAGACCGCAGTACTGGGCGTACATTGTGGGAACAGCAACAGATGCAAATGTTTGCCAACATCAAAAAAAAAAAAGAAAAAATAGGAGAGAGGGCCAGAATCACACGACCAGAGGGGCAGAACGGCCCTCTTGTGCATCCGATATCAGCCGTGTTCAAGTGTCAGCAATGATTATGCAACACAGGGCGGAGTTGAACATCTTAGCCAACGACGACGCCTCCTTATAAAGCACATTTACTGACGGGCGACAAATTAAAGGAAAAACCAACATAAAGTGTCTTAGTAGGGTGTTGGACCACAACGAGCTGCCAAAACAGCTTCAATGTGCCTTGGGATAGATTCTATAAGTCTCTGTAACACTACTGGAGGGATGGAACACCATTCTTCCAAAATATATTCCCCCATTTGGTGTTTTGATGGTGTTGGAGAGTGCCATGTGAGTCCGAAATCTCCCATAGGTGTTCAGCTGGGTTGAGATCTGTTGAATATGAAGGCCGTAGCATACGATGGTGAAGGTGATCACTCAGAATAACTTTGCATTGATCTGCAGTGACCTTTCCATGCCAGGATAATAATAATACTGATATTAATAAGAATACGGTTGCTTTTTTCTATATTTTTATTTTTAGCATTACTAGTACTGTGATGCAAAGGTAGTGTATTGGTGAATCGAATGCAAAGACTACCTCATGAATGCAGATTCATACCTGTGTGTGTTCCTGCGGAAGCAGACAGACATTGTGCTTTTTGAAGCTTTGGTTTCAAGGTTATAATTTAAACAGAGCCCCAAGAACACTGCTGTCTAGTTGCGGGAATGCGGCAGTGTGTGATATTCAAGCAAAGACAACAATAGGTTAGGCCTAAAGAAGGACAGCGCCCGTGACGTTAATTAGCGGTTGTGGAATTGCATAATTACTTCGGTTACTGCGTAACCGCGGTGTTTCGTTCCGCGGCTAACCCCATCTGTGTCGGGTGCGTTGGAATGTCTGAGACTTGGCCTGGTTTGAACGCCTTCTGTGTCGTTATTTTAAGAATTTCTGAGTGTTGTTTTTCAACTGAAATTCGCCAGCTCAGCTTGTTCTGTACAATATTTTTCCTTCCTGGATGTATCACCCGGCTCTATATCTCGTGCCACAGGAATGTTATGTATTATACCGCTAGGTTTTCAATAGCAAATATTGCACGTGATGACTACGATGAAAAAAACATCTGTATTAATGATAAGATTGATCACGACAACAGTAATAGTGATGTGAATAATATTGTCATCATCGTTATAATTACCAAGTAATTGTCATCAGAACATCCATTAACACTACAGCCTGTGGACAGTGACTAAGTGGGGGGAGGGGGGCTGTTCTGGGGATCTGAGTTGGTGGGGAGGGGTTTGTGGGTCAGAGAGACAGTGATTGGACGGAAGGAAGTGCAGGCTTTCCGCTGGCTTTCCCAGAATGCTGAGCTGTTTATTCAGGCAGAGAGAGAGACCTCCTTGAATCCCTGCCTTTGAATGGGAGGTGAAGACTCAGCCATCACCCTTGGCAACTGTTGTTTATTTGTTTTTCATTAGTTTTTATCTTCAGTTTGAGTTGTTTATCCTGCCGTTCAAACAGAGGGGCCCTGCTGGTACCACAAACTGGAGGGGGTTTGAGGAAGAGACGCCATCAAGTGGCGCCATATGTCCACGCGCACACACAGACACAAACACACATATACACACACAGACACAAACACACATATACACACACAGACACAAACACACATATACACACAGAGACACAAACACACATATACACACACAGACACAAACACACATATACACAAACAGACACAAACACACATATACACACACAGACACAAACACACATATACACACACAGACACAAACACACATACACAAACAGACACAAACACACATATACACACACAGACTCAAACACACATATACACAAACACACATATACACACACAGACTCAAACACACATATACACAAACAGACTCAAACACACATGTATGCACACACAGGCTCAAACACTCATATGGCATACCCACACACAGACACGAACAAACATATATACACGCACGCACATGCACAGACACACGCACGCACACACACACCCAACTCCACCCTATTCCCCCACATAATTAGCGAGATAACTATCCAATGCCAGACCTGGTAGTGTGGGCAGGCGGGGCACGGATCATTACCGGACCCTGCTAATCTGCTTGATGGCCTGGGAGATTTTGGGATCTGGAGTCATCCCAGTGGCATACCCTGACCTGACCCCCACCCCCCCAGTGAGGTGTACATGTGTCATGTGGCTGAGAGAGAGAGAGAGAGAGAGAGAGAGAGGAAGTAGAGGTGGGGGGAGAGAGAGAGAGAGAAAGAGGGGAAGTAGAGGTGGAGAGATAGAGAAAGAGAGAGAGAGAGAGAGAGAGAGAGAGAGAGGGGAAGTGGAGGTAGAGGTGGTAAAAGAACAAACGTGGGAGAGGGATAATAGGCAGCCAGACTGCGGCCTGCCCCGGAGGGGGTTTAGCTGGGGAGACCTGAATGGGGACTTGGACACTTTGTGTCTCTTACTGACTCATATTGAGCTCACAAGCGACTCGTATTGTAGCGGAAGCTGCAGTTTGGTGTCGGGCCTGTTTTAACATTGTGGGCGAGGGGCTCTTCTGTTCACACTCCAGCCTATCACGCTGTCAGTCCCTGATATCTGTCAGCTGATGAGTTTTGGCCAATCAGAAGCGACGGTGAAGAGGGAGACTCAAACGTGTGGCAGTGCGTTTGTTGTTCTGCATTGTCCACACCCTCCCTCCCCCATCCTAGTGACATTCAATTCTTATCAAGTGATCAAGTTTAGAGAGCGTGATGTTTGTGGGAGTGTTGTTTTGCTTCGTCGTCAGTGTACACAGTCTAGGAACGGCACCAAGGAAAATTCCACACGAATCCCAGACCTGGACAAATCTCTCTCTCTCTCTCTCTCTCTGTTCTCTGTCTCTCCTCTTATTGTTCCCTCTCCCCCTTTTCCTCGTCTCTCCATCACCTTATTTCTGTGCTTGTGTCTTTAACATCCCTCTGTTCCTCATTCTCTTTTTGTTTGTCATTCCTCTCTCTCTCTCTCTTTCTCTCTCTCTCTCTCTCTCTGTCTCTTTTCCTCTCTGTCCCTCGTCCCTCATAAGGCAGTGGGGCTGGTGCGAAACTGACTCCCAAGAGAATTTCGAGACCTTTCCAGAACCCTCCCTCCCTCTCTCTCCCTCCCTCCCTCCCTCTCCGTATCTTTCCCTCCCTATCTGTACACAGCCCTTCTCCTTCCTGCCACCCTTAATTGACCTCTACTTGAACACGTTTTGTTTGTTATAATGACGGAGACGTGGATGTTTTTTTTTTTTTTTTTTTTGTCATTTGTTATCCAGTATTGGGAGCGCAAGCCGTGTGGTCTCTAACATGGCAGTGTTGCTGGCTCACAGTGCTATGCCGACACGAATGGCCTTTCAGGCTACAGGTGTATTACGGGCCGCGTAGCTGAAAGCGATAGTCTTTCAGTAGCAGTTCAGTGCCCCCCTGTTCGTTTTTATATTCTCCTCAAAAGGGTGCCGTTATACCAGAGCGGGCTCTGAAGTGCTTGTTGCGTAACAGGGTGCTGAGTGGCAGTTTGACCCAGGGGTGAGGTTCGGGTGCACGCTGCAACCCATGCGAAGGGAACTTGTCACTCCGGGTGAAAAGGGGAAATGCGTGAAGCTCTGTCGAAGCTGACCTGCTTCCACGGAAATTAATCAGCCTCTTCTTGTTTTTTTAACATTTTATATGTATATATTTTTGGAATGTATTTAATGGGTTTAATGGCATTAGGCTGTCTGCTGGGTTTTGCCCAGTATCAGCTTCAGAAAATGGAAGAGGAACCGCAATCAACACCAGGCCTCTGAAATGGAGTCTGTCCCCTCTGGGTTTGAGAAAATAAACACCATTTGCAAACTTCCATGGCACGCTTTCAAAAATGTTTGGACTGCTCTCTCAACAGACGGTGTGCACAATCACTGAATGAAAAGTCAGTTTACCATAATGTTCATGCTTCAGCACAGTTTAGTTGGTGCTTCTTGTTTCTTAGAATTCTTGGCCACATCCTTGGACAGAGACATACACTATGTCATAATCTACCGATTTCAAAATGTTTCTGGTTTTCAAAACTGACTTGGCCTGCCCCAGACTTCTGACCAATCAGCAAAGCCAGACAAGGTGTGTGTGTGTCTGTACAAACGTGCTTGTGTGTGTATGTAAGCGTGGAGCAGCTACCCTCCTCACAGACCCACTCAGAAGAGATTGGGCTGAGATAGCTTTTCAGCCTCTCCTTGTTGGGATCAGAGGTCAGTGAAGTCAGTGAATAATGGAGTTGTGGGGGGGGGGGGGGGGGGGGGGGTTCGTAGGCCCCACCTAACCTCACTCAACCCACTGAGCGCGCTCCATAAAGCCTCAGCCTGTGCCACGTGGTCAGACTCCGCCCCCCCCGAGCTCCTGTTGGTGCGGGAGGTGTCATCGCGCCGGGTCAGGTGGCCGAGGCCGCTCGGATTCGCGGCGACGTGGCGGCTGGCGCAGGTCCGCGCGGCGTTCGCACGCTCCGGGTGGCGCTGTTTCAGAACAAAAAAAAACAAAACAAAGAAACAACAAAAAAAACACAAAGCGAAACACCTGAGCGCGGCGGCTGTTCCTCCCGTTTCGCCCCGCGGATCGCTTCCCCCCGCCCGGCCAGCTCTCATCCCACGCCTTCGCTGCTTTTCCGACGCCCTGAGCGCCTTTCATCGGTGGTAACTGAAGCTGTTCCTGGAGATTTACCGTCCCGCAGGTTTTCATTTCGGCCCTAGTTTGGCATTGCCTGCAGCTCAGAAAAAGATCTCTTCCTGTTGAATGCGGTGTGCTTCGTTAGGGTTGGAGTGAACACCCACAGGACTGTAGATCTCCAGGGGCGGGGTCGGTTCCCGCCGCTTTTGATGGACGCGTTCAGCCGGGGGCGGGCCGGGGGCTAACGAGGGGCCTTTTTAATTTGAATGCGCTGGAGAGCTTTTCAGCTGAGCTTTGCCTAAATGGTATTTTTGTTGTGTCTGGTCCGGGGGGGGAAACGCAGCCAGAGGCGGAATAGAGCAGACGGTCAGAGCTGGCACGGACAGACGGACCCGTGTTTGAACTCTGCGTGTGAGCAGCTGCTCTATGTGCAGAGAAATGCCTTCGCAAAAAGTGTTAACCCTTTTAGGTGCAGGATCACAAGTACGTGATTGGACCGAACATTCTAACGTTGGTGTGACAATCGCTGCTGGTGTTCTAGAACACTGATTTAGAATTTTTGAAATGAAAAAAAAATACATCCAGCTCTTATACCTTGGGGCTTTTCACTGTAGCTTGAATAAAGTTTGGTAGCGGAAACCACTTTTTTGTAAGGATGTTTTCTTTTTCTTTTTGATTTCCTGCAAACTGGGTGTCATTACTGTAGCCATTGTGCTACAAATAGAGGAGACAGAGAACTAACATCTGAACTTCTCACTTAAACTGAGCTTCTTCCCCGAGTCTGTTTGTCATGATTAACCAGCCTGCTGGTCTTAGACAGACGGTCTCCCCTCTCAGCAACCCGTCTCCATGGAATTCATTTTGAATTAGCATTACAGTACCTCTACACATCCGTAAGAACATGAGAGTATTTGTTGACGAAAACAGTCCATTTGCTACAGCTAAAGGCTTGTTATTTTCCCTGCTGAGCAAGTGATTTGGTTAATTTAAAAAAAGTGATTAAAACTAAGGTTCTTCTGAGCTCAGTTCTGAGATACTTGTTTGTGGCTCTAGGTCATCGTGCAACAGACTCTCAGGAGAACATGTGACCTGCCTGAGTCTTTCCTGCCTTTTTCCTCTGACAAAAACAAGTCTGGAGGGTCTTGAATTTGTATGTCAACTTTTTTCCGTTTGGTGAATTGGCTAGTCATTTGTTTCCGATTGCCTGGAACAGGAAGGCAGGCTGGGCTGAGATGGTTCTGCCTGTAAAAGCTAACGCCCAGTTCCTCTGCAGCTCCTCGTTGTATTGTGTAAGATAAATGTGGTGTTCGCCATAGTGTGTGGACTCCCTCCAAACTGGCTAATGTTCAAGAATATGCTTATAGTAAATGTAATTTACAAGAATCAGCCGTGTGTTCATAGCAACTTAGGCTGTCAACAGCCCTGTCTGTTCACACTGGTGCTTTTTGATCACATTTCTCTGTGAATGTATGGTATCTGCTTGTAAAGATTTATTTTATTTTATTATTTTATTTTATTTCTGATTTATTTATTTTATTTATTTTATTAGTTTATTTATTGTCCTGATATTCCGGTTGTTTTGCTTTGCTAATCCTGATCAATGTCAACATTTACCAGACATCTCATACGCGCACACGCACACACTCCTCTCCGCAGTAGCAGTATATGAGGCCTCATTATAGGCCTATTGGACTCCCTGGTACACTCACTACATGGGGTAAATGTCACCTTGGTCCCCAGTTTTATGAGCTGTCACTCAGTCAGTGGTTTATCACGCACAGCTGACCTCTGGGAGCCTGTGTGCGATTCAGGGCGTAGTTAACGGCAACCAACACGCTCTGATAACTTCAGTCTGATTTATGACAGGAAATGCTGTCTTTTTTTCTCTGTACAGATCTGTAGCATTATGAGGGGCCAGAGCATTAAAATAACAGGTCCAGGTCTTTACAAACGCACACACACACACACACACACACACATGCACACACGCACGGGTGCACACACAGGCACACACACACCCACCCACACATACATGCACTCACATGCACGCGCACGCACACGCACACACACACGCGCATGTGCATGTGCACGCACACATGCACACATTGGCTGAGAGAGGAATGCGGTCTCTATAAAGCCGACTGTTGTAACTGTGAGAAAGTGAAGGAGTGTGCTGTGGGGACCAGTTGAATCCACAGCTGTAATATGGGTGTTAAGCACATTTGTCTGACTTTGATTCCAACATGAGAGAGTTTAGAGAATCTTATCCCTGCTGCGTTTGATCTCTCTGTTTCCTGTGCGTTCTCTCTCTCGCTGTGTTCCTCTCTCCGTACTGACTCCTCTCGTCCAAAATCAAGTTCTGACCATAATGACCACCCCAGTCCTGTTTCAAATACTGACCACCCCAGTGCTGTCTGTGGCTCTAATACTGACCACCCCCATTCTGTCTGTTGCTCCTATCCTGACCACCCCCATGTTGTCTGTTGTCCGGACTCCAGCCGGCTTATGTATCATTAGCAGTTATGTTACCAAGTGAATGAGGACTTCAGTTGGCAGGCTGTCCACAGCGTCATTAACCAGTAGCAACCCCCCCATGTGCCAGAAAGCTGCAGTCTGAACCAGGGAACCTCAAATTCCAGTCCAGGAATTGTGGTGTTTTTGGCCTTCCGGGTCCAGAGTTTCTGATCCGTGTGCTGAGGCAGTTGGCTAGGGGAGACATGCTCTGGTCCAATCACGTGAAGATTCAATCAGGGCTGCAGGTTCCTGTGAGTACTGTACAGTAGCGAAGCAGCGCTGTAGCCGTTGTGTTTTCCTCTCTCCTCAGGCTCTTCAGAGAAATCACATGACACCGGGATCACATGACCAGGCAGTGGATGACCGACACAGCTTTTCAGTAAGCCAAGGTATGCTGCGGCTGAGCTGACATGTCCTCCTGCATCTCCTCTTGCATCTGCAGCCATGCAGCTATGCAGCTCCATCAACAAGTTTTTCACTCCCTTTTTCAATAACTGTATTACACTGTACTGGCCATACACAGTACTACAGGAGAGCCAGTGACTATTTTACACCCTACAGGCCACACGTGGTACTGCCAGAGAGCCAGTGACAGCTATGCCCTGTCGGTGCAGAGTTGTATGTTGCTATGGAAAGCTACTGTCACTTTGTGCCTTGCGTCCATTTCTGGAAATGTTTGAACCCTGATTTTGCCCCACAGATGTCGTCAGCCACTGAAAATGGAGTCGCAGGCTCCCGGAACACAAGCAGAGAGAAAACTTACAAGAAGGTAGAGTGGGTTTTTCCTTATAGAAATGCAGTGTACAGGTATGCTGTCAGGGTATACATGGCATGTAGGCATATATACAGAATGTGGGCATATACCATGGATATATACAGCATGCACACACATACCATAGGTATATGTACAGAGTGTGTAAAATGTTTTCCATAGAGATATCAAGAGAATGCACATGTACAATAGAGATATATACACTATATGCACATGTAGCATAGAGGTATATGGAGAATGCATAGAAATACCATAGATATAAACAGCGTCCGCGCCATAGAGATATTTGAATATGCCGAGGGCACGTTTGTGGCTGCTGCTGTATTGAGGATTTTTGCTGCCGTTGCTGAGTGCTCACCTGTGCTGTTTCGGATTTGGATGCGATGAGGGTTCAGGTGATCACTGTGTTCTCCCAGAGCGGTGATGCTGCTTCCAGGTGCAATGTCTGCCCATTCAGCTGTGTTCAAAGAATAATATATATATATATATATATATATATCTTTTTGTGTGAGTGTATGTGTGTGTGTGTGTGTGTGTGTGCACGCGCTTGTGTGCATGTGGATGCGTGCAAAGAGAGAGTGCAATGGAGAGGGACAAGGTAACAGGGAGAAAATACTCTAAGTTCTCCAGTTTCATTCTGGTACTATGTAGGCTCGCTGTAGCAGCAGTGGGGGTTTATAATTAAATTTAAACCTGGAGCCCTGTGTGCCAGTTACTGATTTCCCCGGTTTTAAAGAGGACAAAATGCTGAGCCACGGAACACGGCGGCCGCCAGCTTCTTGTTTGCGTGGTTAAGAATAGCCGGTGAACGTGGAGAGCTATTTTTGGGTGTGGCGAAAGCAGCGAACGCGTATTTGACTACTGTCAAATACAGATGAGGCGACGGGGAGGGTTAGTGTACCTGTGGGGCCACTTCATCTTTTCTCTTAACTGGCTTGTCACTTTAGTGTCTTTTTACCGATGGGAAACGGGCGACCTATTAGTTTTAAACTACACAAAGTTTTTTTTGTTTTGTTTTGTTTTTTTTTTTGTTTTTTTTTAATAAAAAATTAAAGTAAAGAATTTAACTAGCGAGGCAACGAAACAGCAGCAAGTTTCTGGTGTTCTCTGTTTGCTGAAGCAACTTTATCACAGGCTAAATCTCTCAGTGTACTTTAACAGTGAATGCTCAAGGTGGAAATATTTAGCCAGGTAACTGCTGCATGGTAACTAGCACATATGGCAATTTACACTACACTTTTTGGAAAGTTCAGTTTTCAAGTCGGGACTCTTTTGGGTTCAGAGTAACCATGAGGATAATGATAGCAGCTACGCTACAGACTGATTTGCTTACAAAAAAAAAGGAAATCTCACAAGCTTGTTTTCTGATTCCGATTTTGGTTTATGGTTTTTCAGACCACATCGTCAGCTCTGAAAGGGGCGATCCAGTTGGGGATCGGGTACACGGTGGGGAACCTGTCCTCCAAACCGGACAGAGATGTCCTCATGCAGGACTTCTACGTGGTGGAAAGTGTGTTTTTACCCAGGTAAGTTCCCAGGGAATGCCGGGAAAGTTCAGGAATTCTGGGAAGGGCGGGGCGTGTTTGCACTGCGGTTTAGTCCTTAAGGAGCTGGGAATCTTTCGCGACAGACTGTCGCAGGTTCAAATCTCAGGTGAGGTGTAGTCATGTGCCCTTCTAGGCGACAGCTTGCGTGCGTATCCGGATTTACAAATGGTTATGTAAGCTGTGAGGTGTGCATGTTCCCCTGGTTGAGCACATCTGCTAAGCAAATACCTCACATCACATGAGGCAGGCAAAGCCAGGTGGTTTGATTGTTTCCGTAGCAACACAGGTGTTTGTGGCCGTTGTTTTTTTTTTTCTTTCCACGGGAAGTCAGTGGTATTTGTTGAGTCCGTGCACTTGTGGTGTTCCAAGTACAAATTAACACCGCTTAATGTTTTGTCACTTGTTATCCCTCGAAACTACGTCAGTGTGTTTCTTAAATATTTTCCCACAAAGGACTTGGTCATATTGTTGTGGATATATTTTCAAATTGCTGAGTGGTCTTCAGCCATTCAGTATAATAACAGAGATCATCTGTGAATTATGGTTATTGGGTGGTAATACCTCGTCTATGATCGGTTACATTTGACTAATGGCTAATAATGTGAGTGGTGTACACTTAAGTGCATTATACACTTACGCCTGTTTGAAAGAAAGCATTAACATGACGCTTCACAGACACGCTTCCCCAGAGCAGTTTACACTGCTTACATTTTATACAGCCGAGCAGTTGCTGAAGCAATGCAGGTTAAGCTCTTCGGAAAATACCCTGGCACTGTCCTTCTTTGGAGTCAGACTCGCAGCCTCTGAGTTACAAGCTCAGTTCTCTCAGTGCACTACCTCCCCCACACCACCACCGCACGCTTTTTTAAATTTGATTTGGTCAAATGTGGAATGTATTCTCCCACTGCCCGGGCTTTTTGTTTTTAGGAGAGGAGAGGAGAGAGTGTGGGGTGGAAATTACTCTCGGTTAGTCGCTGAAATGACAGGCATTCAGGGGCCGTGTGAAAATTCCACAGGACCAGAGCGCTTTCTGCGTTGTTTGTCACGTGCTATGCTGCGTTGCTGGAGTGAGACAAGGCCTCTTGTCGCTGTGTTACACTTGTTGTTGCGTCTCATGCACCACGTAATTTTACCGAGCCAGACTACGGATCACAGCTTACGCACTGTGTGCGTGTGCGTGCATGTGTGTGTGTGTGTATGAGCGTGTGTGAGCACACACTCGTACATGTGTTGCCGCCAGAGTGCAAGAAGTACTAACATTCTCACACTGAGACATGAAATCGCCATCTCTATAGCGACATAAGCAGGGGAAATGCTGACATGCCCCCCCGATGCCAGGTGTAACGGTCAGACCTGCTGAGTGGCACATTACTGGCCACAGGGGGGACGGTGGGGGGGGGGGGGGGTGGGCGCAGAGACTAATTTGTGCCAACCGTTTGGGGCACATCAGGGCTTGGCTGGGAGCCAACGGTTTGCTGGTGGCAACGAAAGGGCAAGGAAAACACTGTGAAGATTAAATAAATAAGCGGACAAGCACAGGAAAAATTGCGCTTGGACTTTGGCGTGACTGCTTGATTTAAAGTGTCAGACTTTGGCGGTTTAATTAGGGCTTTCGCCCAGAGAGAGAGCCGCTGTGGACGCGGGAACAAACTACGTGAGCCGTCAGCACAAGCCCCAGTGAGCTCTCTCTCCCCCCCCCCCCCCCCCCCCGCCTTTTGAAACCTTCTTTACTTTTGCGGTTCTAACATGAATCATAGAGGCTAGCATGTGGAACCCCAAGGTAACGTCTCGAACTTTAAAACCGAACATGGGTATTCGCTCTCATCGCAGACCGAGCAAATGCTCATCATATCTACTCATGAAACATAGCGGAAGATCCAAGCGCAGATCCGGGACCTGCGATAGCGGGAATCATTTGCTCCGATTGCAGCCGTCACAACAAAGCAGTTTTCCAGCCCTTGTCTGAATGGAACATGTACGATTTTTGTTCTTTAATCGCGGCTGGGCATTCTAGTTCTCTAAATACACAATATGTTTTCAAGTTTTTTCGTTTTCTTTTTTTTTTCATTTTATGGTGTAATTAGTGCAGCATTTTATTCTGCCTCCTGTGAGCAGTGCGAGTGGTAATTTTGTTACTGTTAGGAGTGGCAAACTGTGAGCCACTTGTGGATAGTTTCTGAGAAAGATGATCGGGGTGCCAGAGTTAGCCTTATTTTTCTGGCAAACAAAGGGCCCTGTACAGTGTTACAGAGTTGTTTACGAAGTCCCTTTGTCCGCCTCTTGTGAAAGGAGTATCCAGCGGAAAAAATGACACGACAATCTGCACAAAAGGAGATTTTTCTATGAATAAAGGGTTTTGTTTGTGAAAGCCTGGTATTTTATGACAGGTCAGTAATGGTGTTTGACAGGTCATAGGAATTGACATGATCTGCGACTATCACATGATGCGACATGTAGTCCCTTAGCCATCCTTCTGTCAGTAATGAAGAGGGCAAACTTTCGATATAGAGCAAATAAGGACTCATTCTGGGCTTTTGTTTTTCTTGCGAACCCAAGATTGCCCAATCACATTTCTTGTTGGTGTGACCCCTGGGAAATGACTGTTGTGTTAACCAATCAGCCTGCCTCATCACGTTTTTGCGCCAATGGCTTCATCCGCATTACCAGCTCAAGCGGGTGTGGGTACGTAGATATGCTAACGGTACACGGGCCTGGCTCCAAGGCTGTTGAAATTGGGTTAGTTGAAATAAAAAATGCGGGTAGTCCAGTTTGTTTCAGGTCACTCCTCAACACGCTATGATGTCACGCACACAATGCGCTGCTGTGTCCATTTCTGTAACACGATAGGACGCATTCTTCAGAGTAAACAAATCTCTGCCGTCCGTACAGAGGCTACTCTATATACTGCAATGAGATTAAAGGTTCCCATGGTTACATACATTAGGTTACTAAGTGGAGTGTTGTATTGTGGTACAGAAATTTGAACTACAATACAACTGGACACAGTTTGGCTGAGAATGGACTGGTAATATGAGTTTTTTTTTCATCCTGACTGTTTGTCTCATCACTGAAACCTCCTATATAAAATATAAATACTTGGTAGAGTGTTTTCAGATTCTATCAGCATCTAAAGAGCTAAGTGCTTGAAGTGGCAATTCACCCAAAAATATAATAAAGCTATGTTATCACTTACTTGGAGTACTATCTATCCATCCATATAGTTTCACTGAGTTTTCACAAGTTTGCTAGACATCTGCTACAGCTCACCCTGATACAATGAACCGCAATAGAGCAACAGGCTCTCAAAGCACCAAAAAAGTAAAAAAATAAATAAAACTATCCGGGTGGATCGATAGCACTCTGCGTAAGTGGAAATATAGTTTCATTTCATTTTGCGTTTAACTGCAGCTTTAATCGATGCAGGTCTGGGGTCCCTGAAGTGATGACAAACATTAACAGCTACATTTATTCCCCCCCAGGACTGTTTCCTCTGTTCTCTGTTTGGATTTGTTTTTTTACGTTTGTATTTGATTTGACTTTTTTTTTCTTTTTATTTTTTACCCATAATTCAGTGAGGGGAGTAACCTGACCCCGGCCCACCACTTCCCGGACTTCCGCTTCAAGACCTATGCCCCGCTGGCGTTCCGATACTTCCGGGAACTTTTCGGGATCAAGCCCGATGACTACCTGGTGAGCACTGAGTTCTCAAGGCGCTCTCTTTTACTGATGCGAGCACTGTGATGCATCTGCACCTGGTGCCAGAGGCTGGTGGGAGTGTTTTCTTTATCCTTCTGTCCAATCAGAGAGTGCGGAGGTGAGAGGTGGGGGGTTCCTGGTGCTAAAGACAGACTCACACAGTTCACGGTCCGTTCAGCTCGGATGTATGTCAGTGCTCAAGGCCCACGTGGAAGAGTAAAACTCTTTTATATTTCACCAGAAGGCAATAGAGATGTAGAGACGAAGGGTTGAGGTTGTGTGTGTGTGCTTGTGTGTCCACACATTAAACCTCCACCCTCTGAGCTGTACAGCGTGGATTTTATTTCCCCCTCTTCCTCCTCTCTCTTTCTTTTCTCTCTCTCTCTCTCTCTCTCTCTCTCTCTCTGGTGAAATGGGATCCACTGTAATTACCTGTGGGACCAGCAGAGCTCATTAATTTGTGATGGGGGGGTTTAGCAGGGTGACACTCTTGGGCCAGAACTTCCTGTTGTGTTTCAAGTGCAGGTCAAGTGCTTCCTCTGCTTGTAGAGTGACCCGGTATGGAGGTACAATCACGGAGTTTGGGGCGTGATTCTCAAATCCTCTCCTTCAGACCCCCATCTCTGTGTTCCTAGCGCTGAAAGTTCTGTCACCCTACCACAGAAGCGGAAACATTCGAATTTGTCTCGACTTATGAATATTCATGAATGGGGTGTGGCCAAGTACAGTACAGTGACAGTTGATCTTCTGTACTGTAATTTAGCAACGGAAACTCCTGTTACCGACTGGAACATTACACCACATCGACCCTCCGGTAGTTAAGAGGCGCAGAGGGTTGCAGGTTCGCAGGAGTATCTTGTGTGTGTGTATACAGTCTTTGTGGTGTGGCCCGCACGCTAGATTCACACAGACAGCTCTGCTATAGTTAATCTCCCGGGGGGCCTACTGGCTTCTCCGAGTCTCCTTTACCACTGGCCTCTTTAATTAGGCTCTTCCCTCACCCTCACATTATGTATTTATTTATTTATTTATTTATTTATTGTAGCTGTCTGCTCTCTCTTTCTCTCACTCTCTTTCTCTTCCTCTGTGTTTCTGTCACTCTCTGTCAAGTTCAAGTTTATATATGCTTTATTTGCAGGATGAGAGACTTTTCATAGTTAAAGTAGTATATACATACATGACATTAACAATGTCTCCCCCCCACAAAAAAAAGAAAAACACACTCCCTCTCTCTTCCCTTTCTAAATTTCTCCTCTGCTTTGCTTTGCAAGTCAAAGTTTGTAAAAAAAAAAAAAAAAACTCCCTTCCCTTTTATGGTTGTGAGGCCTGACTTTGCTAATGGGCACCAGGCTGTGCCCGGTGTCGGATCGGCATTGGGGAAGACAAACGGCTGCCTGGGGCGTGCTGATTGGACCGTTATCGCCACGGCGATAAAGCCGGCGGCGGCCTGGGCGCGCTTCGTTAATGTTTAATGGGAGCAGCTGTCGTGACGCGCGGACGGCGGCTGTACATCGCTCTCATGGCTCTGACAGACAGAACATGGCCGCTTGTCTTCCGCGCGTGTGCGTGGAGGTGTGCGTGTGTGTGTGTGGAGGCATGTGTGTGTGGAGGTGTGCGTGTGCACGGAAGTGTGTGTGGAGGCATGTGTGTGTGGAGGTGTGCGTGGAAGTGTGTGTGTGTGTGGAGGTGTGTGCGTGTGTGTGAAGGTGTGCTTCTGAGCGTGTGTGTGGAGGTGTGCTTCTGTGTTTGTGTGTGGAGGTGTGTGTGTGTGTGTGGAGGTGTGCTTCCGCACGCGTTTGTTTGTGTCGCGCAAAGGCTGTAACAAAGAAACCCAACCAACCTGTCAGTCAGCCATGCCACAGGCCACGTCACATGGCTCTATTTTTAGTAAAAGGATTCATTATTCAGCGACCTTTGTCACCTGACATGGAATGCAAAATCGTGTTTGTTGGAAAGTTGGGGTTGGGAATTCATTTCCGTTTTTGCTCATTCAGGTTAATTCAGGAATTGGAAAAAAAATAAAATAAAGGCTATTATGTTCATTAAGGACTTTTCAGTTGATGTGTTTATCCAGGTACATTTTCTTGAATTTACTGAATTAAATTGAAACTGACCCAAACACATGACGGCACATCACGTCTCTGAGAAATCCTCTGTTTTAACCCTTTGTTCTAAGACTTCAGAGGGCTGACAGCTGTCAGATCCGGTGGGCGTGGCACATGTTTATAATGACAGGGAGCACAGGGGATGTGACTAGAAACCAGAAAAATATCATTACCATAATAACCTCCCGTTATTTTTGTAATCCTCTTTTGTTTCCTGCAGTACTCTATATGCAAGGAGCCCCTGATCGAGCTGTCGAACCCGGGGGCCAGTGGTTCCCTGTTCTACCTGACCAGCGATGACGAGTTCATCGTTAAGACCGTGCAGCACAAAGAGGCTGAGTTTCTGCAGAAGTTGCTTCCGGGTTATTACATGGTGAGTCTCTGTCCCGTGTTAGTGCCTGGGGCATTTAACAGATGCACTGAGACGCAGGCAAGCATTCAGTGCACACACACACACACACACACACACACACACAAACACACGCACACACACACACACACACACACACACACACGCACACACACACACACACACACACACGCACACACGCACACACACGCACACATATGTGTATGCTCATGCCCATGCACATGAACACGCAGGCACACGCGCACACACGCATGCATGCACACACGTGCACACGCATGCACAAAACACACACGCACAGACTCATGTACACACACACACCCACGCAGTCACACACACACACACACACACACATAGCCCGAGCCTTTTCTCTCTCTTTTTCCCATTTTGGTTTAAAGGTATGAGATCACAAAGCCATAGAACAGTAACTTAGAGTTCTAGAACACTGACATAGAATTTTGAAGAAAAAAAAAAAAACATTCCAAAAACAACCTGCTCTTCAAAGCGTTCAAAACAAACCTGCTGCTCTTTTAACGATTTCTCCCCTACAGAACCTGAACCAGAACCCCAGGACGCTCCTGCCCAAGTTCTACGGGCTGTACTGCGTGCAGTCGGGCGGGATGAACATCCGCCTGGTGGTGATGAACAACGTGCTGCCGCGCCCGATAAAGATGCACTACAAGTACGACCTGAAGGGCTCCACCTACAAGCGCCGCGCCTCGCGGAAAGAGCGGGAAAAGAGCTGCCCCACCTACAAGGACCTGGACTTCCAGGACATGCACGAGGAGGGCCTGTACTTCGACACCGAGACCTACAACGCCCTGATGAAGACGCTGCAGCGGGACTGCCGGGTGAGCTGGCCTCTTACCGTAACGTCTGGTGTACAGGGTCCAGAAGCTGTGAAGTTCATTACCGTAATGTTCAGTATATAGGAAAGCGGTTTGTCACCACCTATGGGTCAGCGTTTCATTATCATAATGTTCAGCATGTGAGCTCCACTGGGTGAGTGGTTCATTACTGTAATGCCGGTTGTGTAAGTTAGAACCAGAGAGTGACACATGACCGCACGTGTCCAGCTGAAATGGGCTGGTCATCCCTGTCCAATCAGGAGACAGGCACAGCGTGAGGAACATTCTCAGAATCTTTGCTCTTCCTGGTCAGCTTCTTCACCTTTCTGTGAACGACGGCGTTAACAGCTCAAAGGGGCCGTTGCAAGGAAAAGAGTGAAAAAGAGGGGCTGTTCGTTTTTCTTTCATGTGGTCTGACTCTGAAGCGAAGAGCACGTCCGCTTCGACGGTGAACGGTGAAGCAATGCGGGGTTTACCCGGCTTCGCCCCCCTGCTTCAGAGCACGCGTCACATGACAGCTCTCAGAGCGCCGAGTGTCGTTTAAAAAAAAAAACGTTCCCGGCTGTCAGCGGACGTGAAGAATGCGGTCTAAACCGTGGGGCTTTTAGTGCCCCGGAATGTTCCGGTCCGTCTCTGAGCCGCAGACGAGCGGCGGGCAGGATCGCGTGTGTGTGTGTGTTCTTTTGCTGTTCGTGTCAGGATGACACATTGAGTCACGCTGTTTGACACGTTGTACAAATTATTGATATCCTTACCACCCACGAAAGAATCCCTGCGGCAATGTTCTTACGCGATGTCAATATTTCACTTTTAAAAGCTGTTTTGGGTCTACAGTGCTAGGGTTTTTCCCCCGTCATATCTGGGCTGTCACATGCCACAGAGAACCACTCGCATGGCTTGATCAGGATGAATTGGTTTGCTCTGAATAAAAATGAGAGTACCGGTTTTGCTTGGGTGAGGAGTCCATGGTTTATGACGCAGTGTTTTTCCGTTGTGGTTGACAGTGACAGACCAAATCGTCCACTGTCTTAATGTGAACGTGGGTTTTATGCACAAACGATAATCTTCTTCACTTCCTGAAAAGAGTCTCTCGGGCCTCTCTCTTTGCATGGCGATATCCAAGCAGGGTATTGGAGCTAAAAAAAGAAAAGAAACAAAACAATGTCAGGAATTCATGAAGAAGAAAGGGAGGGTCCTTGTAGGAACTTAGCTAATGATGTTGCGCAACGTTTAAGTGATGTGTCATTCTGAAGTTTTAAAAAGAACGGAATGACAGAAAAGAGAGACAATGAGCTGTTTAATTACTAGCTGCGAGTGTCTGTCTCTGTCCGGGGGGGGGGGGGGGGGGGCAAATTGGAGACTGGCTGGCGTGCAACTGCAGACATGTTGGGTAACAGGAATGAAGAGCTCTTTTCTTGTCTGGAGACATTCTTCTCAATTGTTCCCAGGTCATTCTCTTGAGCCTTTAGCAGGGCACATACACACACACACACACACGCAAACACGTGCGCACACACCCACACACACACTCACACACATACACACCACACTCACATACTTGCAGGAAAGACACTCACACATGTTCTCACACTCTCGCACACTACTATTCATGTGACGCCAATTACACCTACTGAACAACCGGCGGCGGGGGAAGGGGGTGGGTTTGGAGGAATTTGGTGTGAGGGGGTTGGGGCTCTCTCAGAAGCGGCCGATCTTATTCTCAGAATCCCAGAATGTCTCCTCCTGGATGGATTTAACTTTTTAGCTTTTTTTTCAGTTTCTTTTCCCCTTGTATGGTAGTGGCTAATGTAATCCCCCTCTGACAGAAGTCACGAGTTCGGGGTTCACTGAAAGCACATGCCCTCGTGCTGGACGGGACTGGGGCGGGGGCCCTCAGGCTGGGGGGGGGGGGGGGGGGGGGGGGGGGGGGGGGGGGGGGCGACGGTGGGAACCGTCCTCGCTGGGTAGCGTTCATCAGGGTAACTCCCTTGCAGGGTTGGATGAGGCTGGAGCCTTCTGCCTCACGTACTGTATGAACAGGGGACAGAGGCTCATTCACTCACTGTTCTACAGTCATTTGTATGTACTGTAATGTTAATTTTGCTGTTATATTCGTGTCCCCATTGCTTTTTCTCGCTGTTGTGAGTACAGCCCATCTGTAATAACTATGTGGATGTTTTTTCCGTTGGTAAATTATAGAGTGAGGACTTGAGAGCTCATTAGCTAATTGCTTTCCAAATTTGCATTAGCAACACTTGAATGTGTTTCTGCAGAAACACACATGCACCACCACACATACACAGCACGCACGCACGCACACACACACACACACACACACACACGTGTGCATGCACATGCATCTCAGTGAACTTTGGACTGCTCTGTTCTTGCTGTGTCCAGTTCTCCCTCCACACCCCCCCCCCCGCCCCCCCTCTCTCTCGAACAGGAACTGCTCACATGACAGAAATTTCTCTCTCTCTTTTTTCCTGAATAAGCCGCATCCCCCTCTGGGACAGTACCTGCTGTAGCCTGCTCCCAATTGCCTGCTCCCTCCCAGAAAGAGGAGTGGTGAAGTGTGTGTGCCTGTGTGTGTGTGTGTGTGTGTGCGCGCGTGTGTGTGAGTGAGTTTGTATGTCTGCATGTGTGTGTGGGTGTGTATGTGTGTATGTGAGTGAGTGAGTGCAAGGGGGTGTTAGGTATGTGGGTCAGGCAGAGAAATCTGCAGTGCACACTAGTCATGTGACATGGTGAAGGATCTGCAGGTATTAATAATGCAGGTACAAATAGTGTGTGTACACGTGTGTGCGTTCGCACGTGTGTATGTGTGTGTGTGTGTGTGTGTGTGTGGGTGGGTGGGGGGGGGTATGTTTGGATGGTCCTAAGATAGGACATTTTAGCCACCCGACTCCAAGCCATCAATTCCTTTAAACCTGTATTCTTTGAAAGCAGTGCCAGCATAAACTTTTCAGGTGCGTGATGCGGTTTTGTAACCGAGAAGGTTGCAGGTTCAATTCCCGGGTGAGGCACAGCAGCTGTAAGGAACAGGCGTGTTATCCTCAGCGGCCTCAGCGAGTATCCAGGCGAGTTTACGGATGGCTGGTAAAAATACAAGCCGTGCGCCGAGCAAGGGCGCTAACAATTAGCTAAATAAATAAATAAATAACCGAACGTGCTAATAAAAGCATGCAAGCCGGTCATGGAAACCGGCGGCTTCTGGCGACCTCGCTGAGCGACGCGTTACTCAGGCCGGAGTGTAGCACAGTGGGTAAGGAACTAGACTTGTAACCGAAAGGTCGCAGGTTCGATTCCCGGGTAAGGACACTGCCGTTGTACCCTTGAGCAAGGTACTTAACCTGCATTGCTTCAGTATATATCCAGCTGTATAAATGGATGCAATGTAAAATGCTATGTAAAAAAGTTGTGTAAGTCGCTCTGGATAAGAGCGTCTGCTAAATGCCTGTAATGTAATGTAATGTACTCCGTGCCCCGCGGGACGGGCCGCGCTGCCTTGAGCTGGAACCTGGTCACGGTCCGTTTGGTTCCCCCGACACGTAGCGCTCGGGGATGAACTCCCCTCTCCCGTTAGTGTTTAAGAAAGTGCTGACGCTGGACAGTTAAGCGTGGCTGCCCCGACTAGGATCAAGATTTTACAGCCTCCCTCTCTCCCTCTCTCTCCCTCTCTCGCTCTCTCTCTCTCTCTCTCTCTCTATTTCCTGACATCGTTGATATCGCTGCGTGATGGTGTCAGTACAGAAGGTCAGATTCTAAAGGACAATTTTCAGTTGGAAAAATATCATTTTTTATTTCTTTTTTGAATCGTTCCATCTTTCAGGAGTTCTGTGGGTCAGTGTGGGTCAGTTCTTTCCCACGCAGTTGTTTTATTTTCATTTTTTCATAAGTCCAATCTTAACCACATGACCACCGATACTAAGTTTGCAGTGGAATAAACTACAGGCTTGTTCAATACGGCATGATTTGTATGCAGTTTTGTCTCGACGATGAGAGCGCAGATATTACCGATGTTAGTACAAACAGGGTTTTATGGCACTTTATATCAGAGTGTCACATTATTGATTTTTGCAGTGGATTTAAAGTTTTACATTTTAACTCTGAAGTCATATGAGAACCATAAATAGTTTGGTGGTCTCCCTCTGGTGTCCAGTGGGCAAACAGCATGTCTATGGCTGACAATGTCTCATCACTAAAACACTTTGTTGTACACAGAAATTTCCTGTGCATCACTACTTGCATCTCCATTGTAGTCTCATTAAAAACAAGACTCATTTAACAACAGTTATATTATATTATATTATAAGTGTGAAAGTGAAGTAGTTGGCAAATTCCATGTTTTGGCTGGAAAAGAAGTCCTGCATGTGGCTGTAATAAGCTGTTGGCAGGTGCCCCCCCCCCCCCCTCGTAAACCTGCTCATTTGTCATGTGACATTCACGCATATAAGGTTGTCATGAGGGAGCTCCTCTCAACGAGTCCAAAGTACAGGAGAAGTAGTCGGAGGAAGCCTCAGAGACAAAGGCACAGGCCTTTTGCAAAACATAATCAGTTAGCCTGCCTCAGCTTTGAAATACCTCTCCTAAAGATAAGGTGTCTTATCCAATGAGATTTCCCTGAGCCGCCTTGCTGTAAGGCCTCATTATGTAACTCCTGGATAGGCAGTGAGTGGTATGCTGACCCTGGTATAGTAAAATAGGGATGAAATGAACATGATGTAGCCTTACTCATGCATATTCGATAGGAGCTCCACCAATCGTGGAACACATTGGTGACAACTAATAAAGCAACATTAATGGTGATTGGTGGATACTTTCTGGTGATACTTCCCCTGTCCCTGTGTGAATTACTAAGAAGCAGGCAGAAAGTATCGACCAATGACCGTTGTTACATTGGTTGTCGCAGTGTACCAGCGTACTCTGTGATTGGTGGAATTACATACTATCCCTATTTTCTTATCCAGGGTAGCCCACGGAGTGTTCCTGAGCTCAGAATAATCACCTTTCTGATACGCTACCTGTTAACAGCAGCCCTTCCAGACGAACACCGCCCCTGCATTCCTGCCCTTAACTGGAAACGGCTCGGCCCTGCCTGTCCGTGTCCAATCGCGGTATCTCAGTGGCTTCGGGGGCCAGGAGCTGGTGGATTGGGCAGGCGTTGGGGCGGCTAACGCGCGGGTGATAAAGATACCGTATCCGATGGCCTGACAGGCAGCAAGAGCCGTTCTCCACTGAACACCACCCCACCTCGCGGGGGAGCGAAAACATAAGCGGTTATGTAACAGGACGGGGGATTGGAACAATAAGGACCTGTCGTCGTGGCCTCTGTCCTGTCACGCAGTTCCACATACAGGGAAAGAGAAGAAACACTTTCAGGCTGAGAAAGCCAGTTGCTGAAGAGAGCAGCTGGCCCCTTGCTGTAAATGCCTTCGCTTGAATTTTTCTTGCCGCAGCATTTCAGTGCTGTCACAAGGCCTGTTTAAAAGGAATTTCATTCTCATGTGGTGGGAATAGATAAATCATTGCCTTGTGCCTTGTTTCTGTTGTGCAGTTGTGTACATGTGTGTGCATGTGTGTGAACATGTAGGCCTGTTTTCTTATTGAGTGTCTTACACAACACACTCAGCAAGAAAACTGAAACACACACAAACACACGCAGTTACATATACACTGTGTAGTGTGAGTGTGTTTGTAACTGTGTGTGCGTGTGTGTGTGTGCATATGCATGTGTGTGACTGTGTTTATAACTCGTGTGTGTATGAGTGGTTGGCACATTAAACCCCACATGCAGGATGCAACCTCACGTGAGAGGCGGAGTCTGGGAGTGGCAGCAGAAGGGGCGGAGCCAAGCGTGGCACTTTATTTATTCAGAAGATGGACATTTTCATGGGACAAACATTTCTGGGAAGAGAGGGAATGCAAATCAGATAAGGGGGAAAGGCGAGGCCCAGGCTTTAATACACAGAACGAGCCTCTGTGTCTGTCTGCTATCTGTAAGCACAGGCAAGAGCGTGCATCTGCAGGAGAGACACGGTTGTGTCGTGCACTAGCATTACACTCAGAGAGTGCGTCATAAAGTCTTTCACGCTTCCACCGTTTATTCTTCTCTGGTAAATGCTCGTTTCATTAATAAATTGAGTTTGGCTGCACTAATGACGCATTATCTCCTTGTGGCGAGTCACTAATTCTATATAACTCTCCCCCCCCCCTGTGTTTTCGTAAGTTGTGTGCTGTATGCCACGTTCGCTCAAGACACTCACCCAGTCTTTATTTTGAACGGTCTGTCTTTGTAGGGAGTGTCCTGTACACACAGATTCGTCACGCACAGCGGCTGCGCCTACGGGCGCTTGAGGTTTCTGTGACGATGTGGGGGGGAACTTTCCGGAGTGGGGAACATCCAAATGTTTTTGAGCCTGGCCCGTGACTCTGACTCAGTGGCTCTAGATCAGGGAACAGCGGCTCACGGTCCTCGAGGGCCGGGAACTGCCGGTTTTCCACCCTCCCTTTGCCTGGGAGTCAGGTGTGAAGACAGTATGGCCAATCAGTAGCGCTAATTACCCGGGAGAAAAGAAAACCAGGGCTGGATTTGGATTCAAGGTCCAGAGTTGGTGATCCCTGCTCTAGGTGCTTCCGCTGCATGTGAGCGGGTATGCAGCTCTGTCTCTGGCGTGGTGGCAGTCCTACCGCTGACATTGAAGCTGTCATTGTTCTCATTTTATCATTCCATTCATGTGGTTCCCTTGTGAAGCCTTGTGAACGCAAACCAAACTCACACCAAGAAACTTAAGAGACAGTGACATGAAACAAACACAGATTCTTATCTAGATTATGTTGTTAGCGCATTCAGGTGTCAGGGAGGGTGCGCCATTAAGGGCATTCCTGTCGCGTGTTGCGTCGTTCCCAAGGTAACCATAGGCCGCTTTTCACTGGTAATAACCATAACTGTACGGCTGCTGCTCGCTCCTGACCTTGTAAAAGTTTTTCGATTCACGCCTGTGACATGAGAAGAACTTGAACTTGGGCAGGAACGTCCTGGGGTCGTGGTTCTGGTTCTGGTTCTGCACCGGAGGGAAAGAGAGGGGGGATTTGTGAAAAGAGTGTGCTTGTTTTTTCAAAGAGAGAGAGAGAGAGAGAGAGAGAGAGAGAGGGAAAGCTCGGACGGCACTGTGCGCAGGCTGTGACTCATCAGCAACTGCTACGCGTGTGATCAGACCCCATAATGGAGGAATGTGTGTGTTCCTGTATGTGTGTGTGTGTGTGTGTGTGTGTGTGCGAGTGTGTATTGTTTGTGTGTTAGTGTGTATGACATTGTGAGTATGTACATTATGTGTTTGAGTGCATTATGTGTTTGTGTGAATCTGTGTTTTGTGTGTGTGTGTGTGCGTGAGTCTGTAGTTTCAGTGTGTGTGTGTGTGTGCGAATTTGTGAGTGTGAGTGTGTGTGTGTGTGTGTGTGAGAGAGAGAGAGAGAGAGTAGTCTCTGTTATGAGTGTGTATATGTGTTTGAGTATCAGTGGCTTTGTCGCGTCTTTGTGTGTTCAGGAGACTGGCTGGCCTAAGTAGGACGGGAGGATGTGTTTACATTATGGCCCCGGCATGGTAATGCAGCCGGACCACAGGAACCCAAATAATGTCACAGAGCCTGCCATTGTGGGGACGTGTTTACACACACACACACACACACACACACACACACACACACACGACAGGCGTGTTGTTAAGAGACGGGACTCTGTGCAGCCTCTGGCCACAGTCTGTCATATGTGTCACACATCCTGCACCACTGTGAGGGAGAGCTTGCTTAAACACGGAAATATCATTTCGCATAAATGAGGCCTAACCCACGGGTGTTAATCTTAAACCTGAAGGCGCTGCCGCCCTCTCAAGGTTTGTCGTGGAACTGCAGCTCAAGTAGCAGCTGAGACGTTTTGAATTTCTTCAGAAAATGTCATTTGTTTTTTCGAACACAGGGTGTGATTGAACACACGTAGTTCAAATAAAAGGTTGCAACGCTCACTTGTTAGAAAACGTGTGTTCACTTTAATATTGAAGAGTTGAAATACCAAGTATCAAGTGACACTGACTGGCTGCCTGCTTATTGGAGCACTTAAGTGAAGCTTCAGTTTCAGCTGTGCTTCGGAACAAGCTTTCTCATGTGTGATTGAACACAGAAACGCACAGTCGTGTGCACACTCACGCACGCAGGGCAGGGTTCATTTGCCAGTCAAATATTGACGGAAGGAGGAAGTCTGTTTTCACTTGCCTTCTCTTTTATGACCTTGAGAGCCAGTCTTAGAACTTCCTGTTTCTCTGGTTCATGTAACATAATTTAATGAATGAAACAAAACAAAAAAAACCCCTCAAGCACGGTGGCATTCGGTGTGAAAGGAGTCGCTGCTGTCGCACCTCAGGCTGAATGCCGACAGATGTTCCCCGCCCTGCCCCGATTCGAGAGATAAACACCTGCGCTGATGTGATAAACATCAAGAGTCGGAATGTTCGCCGTGCGGCGGAATCTAAGCCGCCAGGCGAGCGCGGTTTCCCCCGGCGACGCTAATTCGGAACGCAGCCGGCGTTTCGGCGCTAGCTGAAGACCCGCCGCGCGGTCGCGTCCTTGACCCCATTTTGGCGGGCTGCAGGCTTCCTGCCGCGTCGGGCGCCGCCCCCCCCGAGCGCTGTCTCCATTCAAATATACTGTGGCAAGAGGCCGGGAGGGGAGGGGAGGGGTGGGGAGAGGGGGGTTAGGGGAGGGGATGTGGTGCTGTAGGTCGGTGCTGACGCAGGTAACTGAGCAGGTGACAAAGTCGTTTTCACCACATCCTTGTCCACGTAATAACATTGCCACTACATGGCAGTAACATTGTGAGGACCGCTTTTTTTTTTCTTCTTTTTTAAAATCTTAGCTGGGACAGCACAGAAAAGGGGTGATGGTGCGAACACGAACCCCCATCCACACGAAGAGAGTAGCATACGGCCTGAGAGTTTTGTCCCCTGCATGGACTGCACCACGTGGCCCCCCGAAAAGCTGCTTGAGATTTTCTCCTGCATGGATTTGCCAGTTTCATAAAAGCCTTTTTTTTAATATTCACGTTCCTCTAAGGAGGAACTTGTCTCTGGCGTGAAGGTCACACCTTTCCCAAAAGAGCACTGCTATCACTGTTATGATTTTATTTTTATCGGTCTTTTAGCCGGCTGGATATTTGCAGTACGCACACAGCAAGTGTGTGTTCAACTGACGAAGGGCTTCATAAAGGCTTGATAGCGTGCTAACTGAACAGTTCCTCTAAAACCAAAACAAACACACGCGCGCAGACGCGCTCTTGAGCGACTGCACCTTCACGAACGCAGTGTGACCGAGTCGACCGCGCGGTTCTTTATCAGGCTTTATTTATTTCAGTGGAAAAAAAATAAAAATAAAACCGACAGTCTGGAAACAGCAGCCTCTGGTCAGAGCGCCCAATCAGCAGGGATGAAAGACTGGTTCAGGTGTAGCGGGAGATCACAGGCAATAAAGGTGTGTTTCTCTCCTGTCCAGGTGCTAAAGGTGTGTTTCTCTCCTGTCCAGGTGCTGGAGAGCTTCAAGATCATGGACTACAGCCTGCTGCTGGGGGTGCACGTGCTGGACCAGAGCCACCGGGAGGAGGAGGCCTCTCAGGGGGGCGGAGACGGGCGTCGGCCGGTGGGCCAGAAGGTGCTCTACTCCACCGCCATGGAGTCCATTCAGGGGGACGGCCGGGCGGGCGAGGTCACCACCACCGACGACACGTGAGTCTGGCTCCGCCCCCGTCATGTGACGCAGTCGACGTAACGTTCGGTACAGATGTGCCTGTGCACGTACCCTTACACCTGTTACTAGAGTCAAGCACAGGCGCAGGTGTAGCACAGCACAGCACAGCACAGCACAGCACATCAGCGATACATTTCTTCAGCACTTTTCTTGCTGGTGCACGAAGTGCTTTGTGGACTTTTTTTTATTCAACAGTGAAACTAAGGCACAAACATACATGTTCATACACAGCTCAGCTTATTCCCGTACTGTGCAATGGAGCGTATCAGCTGTGTGTACTTCTGGGTATAAGCTCTAGTAGCTTTAGGAGCTGTACATTCTCATGCTCAAGTGTTCTCAAACACCTGAGGGAGTGTTGCCTGCTCTGGTCTAGTGCAGTAAAGCCATGAGCATTCTCCTTCTCGCTTTTTTTTATGTTTCTTTGTTTATTTCTTTCTTCACAGAATGGGAGGAATTCCCGCTAGAACGCACAAGGACGAGAAGCTGCTCATATTTCTGGGGATTATCGATATCCTGCAGTCGTACAGGTAATGGGGAGTGTAACACTGACTGCTATTTACAGGCATTTTACAAGCAACCAAAACTGTGTTTTAGAGGCTTGGAACATTCAGGGCCTTCATATCGATAAAAAAAAAAAAAAAAATCTATTGTCTTTATTCAAGGTAGATTGTTCTAACTTGGCTATTGTTTTTTTTTTTATTAAGTCAGATCTCGCTCATGAGATTTTACAAATGGTTGAAGCCAAAAACAGGATGTTCAGCCAATCAAAACCATCAAGGCTCATCACTGTGCCTGAAGTCTCGGGAGTGTTAAGTGTCCGTAGTGGTCTTGTTGTGGTCTCTGCTTCTAATGCGTATTCTGGTAAGCTGTTTGGTGCATGAACTTCCTGTGACCACCACCTAGAATCAGCACTGACCGTACATCTACAGTGCACCCCATAGTGCTTTGGGACAAAGACATACTTTTTCTTGAGTTGGCCCTCTACTCTGGAATTTTAGATTTGTAATGGTAAACGGTAAATGGACTGCATTTTATATAGCGCTTTTATCCAAAGCGCTTTACAATTGATGCCTCGCATTCACCAGAGTAGTTAGGGGTTAGGTGTCTTGCTCAGGGACACTTTGACATGCCCAGGGCGGGGGATCGAACCGGCAACCCTCCGACTGCCAAACAACTGCTCTTACCACCTGAGCTATGTGGTGTAAACTGAATTGTTTGATTGCAAACCAAGATGGAGGGCCCTGCATGTAATTTCCAGCTGTGCCCCATGACATTGCTCATCCTGAGCGTGTATGATTTCTAATCCACTTCATTAATCCCTTTTAAAAATGTAAAATCAGATCCCCCTAGGAGTCTTCTTTTATCTTAGCCTGAAGAGATTAGGCATCATAAGCCTTTTTATGGAGCTCTGTTTGTAGCTGGTACAGGTTAAAGCTGCACAATGCTTTTTTTTTTTTTTTTTTTGTAGCGTGCGGAAAACAATAGCAGCCGTATCTAGGAAGCCCAAATTAGTCTTAACCGCTGTGGTTTCTGCTGCTGGGGAGTTTCAATAGAGAGATGCGAAATAAAGTCTGTTCTGATCTGAGTAGTGGAGGAAGGAAGCGGTTGCTAAGATCTCGCTAAAATCACGCGACAGACAGTTAATGTGACTAAGTTTAAGATGTTTTCTGTTCTTCAGATTGTTTGTGTTAACCCACGCCGTCATGAATTATTAACGGGAACCGGACCGGAGGCAAGCTGAGTTGCGTCATTTTCGGCAGAATATTAACTCTGGTTACTGTTGTCAACGGGAAAAAGTGATTTAAGGTTTTGTGTTTTGTGATATGGGTCTCATTGGAAGGTGTCTCAGAGGGTGTGTGGGGGGAACTTATCGGGAGTATTTGAGCTCTTAAAAGGTTTTTTTTTTTTTTTCAAATCTAATCTCTGGGTGAAATTTTGCACTGAAGTTAGGAAGTTTTGTTTCATGCATGGAGTCATCACTGCCCGGGTTAAATTTCAGGATTTTGTTGTTGTGAAATCAGAGACCTAGACTTGAGAAGCTTGTTGCAGCGATGCATTCAGTCTAGGTCTGGGGTCTTAACGTCCCGTCCTGGAGGGACTGGCTCTGCTGGTTTCTGCGATTGCCTTTCAGCCAATGCTCGATTTAGGCCTCAGAAACAGGGTGTGCAGAGTCTTCAGCCATGAAACAATGACCTAAATTAAGAACTTGAGTGCAGGAATGCATCAAAAGTCACCAAAACATCCCTGGCCCTCTGGGACTAGGGCTGCCTACCACAGATCTGGACCATAGACAACAGTGGGGCCAGAATAGGCCGATTGGCCTCTTAACATAATTATGCTTTCATAATTACGCCAAACAAATCTTTTGCCTTTTAAGGTTCATGAAGAAGTTGGAACACTCCTGGAAAGCGCTCGTATACGATGGCGTAAGTTATTATTGACTTTTTCGATCTCCTCCAAATATTATGAAATTTAGACAGTATTTTATAGCGAGAAAACATTTTGCTTGACTGTCATATCGAATTGAAAACGGCGTTTAATGTTTGTGTTTCAGGACTCTGTGTCCGTCCACCGGCCTGGTTTCTATGCCAACAGATTCCTGAAATTCATGAGCACAAGGGTGTTTCGGAAGATTCAGAGTAAGACCCTCCGCTGGTTTACTGACTCAATAAAAGCAAAATGTTTCTGTCCCTCGTGATGATAATTCAAGCAACGACGTGACGAAGGATGTGGTCAGTCAATATTTTAACCAGTTTTTAAAAAATGATGACCCACATCCCTCAACCCGCAGACTGAATTGTAATATGTTAATGGAAAAATGAGGACCCACAAGTTTTTCTCATAAAATATAGGTCAATGTGTGGCCTAGTATTTGGTCGAGATTTATTACGGGGTTAAGCCTTGGTATTAAAATGGCGGCCTGGGAGTTCTTTTAAAGGTTGTTTGGGAGGGCTACCGTAGTTTCCGTCAGTGATGAGGGAAACATTATTCTGTAATGGGGGGTGGGTGGGTGGGTGGGTGGGTGGGGGGGGGGGGGGCAGGGTCCTGTGTACGAATGTCTCCCGCTACACTTTGCTCTGATCCCACGGAGATGAAGTTACTGTACCTGGGGGGCATCGTTAGACACGTAATGTTTTGTACGTCCCTGGCTCATTTTCAGTTCCCTTAGCCCTCAAGCATGCATTTCAGATACAGAGAGTTCACCTCTCTCTCTCTCTCAATCTGAAATTCAAATTCAAAGTGCTTTATCGCCATGGTTACATTTGCATTTGTATTGGCAAAGCACAGCAAGGAACATGTGAAACATCAGGTGACAAAGAATAATAACAGAATAATGCAATAATATATATACATATTCATGTACATACATGCACATAAACACGAACATATTGCATATTAACAATAATAACCGTCAAGATAACAACAGTGCGTTGGTTCTAAGCGCATGTGTGTGTGTGTGCCTGTATGTATGCATGCCTGTCACTGTCTCTCTCTCTTCCTTTGTTATTTCAAAGCAATTCAGAAAATTCTCATCCTTTCATGTTTTCTCTAGTTCTCAGTCAATTTTCGATTTCAGTTTCTTCTGAAACCTGCGTGACAGACTTTTAGCTGGGTTTATCGAAACGACAAATATTCACAAATTTCCTTTCTACTTTCTCACTTTCTGTCTTTCTTTCGATCTCTCTCTCTCTCTCTTTCTCTCTCTCTCTCTCTCTCTCTCTCTCTGTTGGACAGCAATCCGGTTCTCTCCGTCCCGGAGGACCCGTAACTCCATCCCAGCGCTGAAGTTTTCCTCGCAGGAGATCCTGTCTCAGACCGAGGACCGGAACGACGACAGGAAGGACCGCCTCGCGGGAGCCCGGAGCCTGGCCAGCCTGGATGGACGAGGTAAACCCTGACTACATTTCCCATGGTGCACCGCTGCTTTCCCCACACAGAATACAGGACTGCTCTAATTCTGTCGCCTGAGCAGTCCAGGAGTTCCATTGTGTCTGTTTATTTTTTGTGTATTTTATAATAATGGATTGGCTAAAGTATCCACACACCGTGCTTCTAATTTTGTGGTGGATTGAAAGGAAACAAGTGAAACCTACAAATGTGTTTATACAAATAATAGCTACCTTCTCTGCAAAAAAAAAAAAGATTCACATTATTAGCTCTTTCTGTGTGTGTGTATGCACGCGCATGTGTGTGTATTTGCATGCGTGTGTGTGCGTGTGTATTTGTGCTTGGGGGTGCACAGCATTTGCATGGGCGAGTGCACGGGTGGATTTGCGTGTGTGTATTCAGCAGGGCCGCTGGCAGTATCTGAACAGGGTGTGGCCGAAGGGTGAATAGGGTGAGATGAGGAGAGGACTGAAGGAGAAGGCTTTTCAGTGTGTGTTCATATTTACACCATTTAGCAAAACAGGACCGATACCGCTGAATGCTGTGCTCGTGTGTGTGTGTGTGTGTGTGTGTGCTCGTGTGTGTGTGTGTGTGTGTGTGTGAGAGAGAGACTTATTGATGTGCCCTAAAGCTATGGAGAAATTCGGTAAAAGGTGCCTCGGCGTCTGCACTGCACTACGTTTAAATCCAAAAACAGGAAGCGTCCAATTCGCTGCCCACACCGGAAGTGACTGTGCGTGCACCACCACCCGTGCGCTTAGCGAAGCACCAGAACTCAACTTCTCTCGAATTCTGTGGTGGGAAAATTTCTCAGTCGGGCCGACTGCAGTTCGTTAGCTTGTGTCATTCCACGTCGCACGGTGTCCTGGTTCTGGTAGCCTGCTCTACAGCTTCACAGTATGTGTTTATTAAATATGGATATATGTATACACTCACACAACCCGAGGCATAGCTAGGATAAATATTTAATTCTGATTGATGTTGACTAAGTTTGTATATCATGTATTTATGTATGTATGTGTGTGTGTGTGTGTGTGTATACATATATACATATTTAATAAATACATACTGCAAGAATATAACAAAGTTGTGTGCTTTTCATTCGGAAAAATTATTCATTGTTAGTTTTCTGGGAAGTTTGGAAAGACAGTCGCATTAGCTTATTGCGCAAAGGATTCTGGGAGATGTCTGAACCCTGGCAGAATGTTCCGCTCCGCGCGGCCTCGCGCGGCTTCCCTCAGACCCGCCGCGGTGCCCGGCGCGGTGCCCGGGCTCTCGTGGCAAAGCGTCGGCAGGGATTGCCTCGCCCTCTAATACCCGTCGGCAAACTGCAGCAATTTGGCTGTCGGACGTGCCGTTGCCGGGGGGGGGGGGGACGGGAACGTGGCAGAAATCTGCGATTCGGGAATGCTTTTTCAGACTCCCTGAGTGAGTGACTGATTTATCTGAGCTGATAATTAAAATGCAATGGAATCTCACATGTGCCTGAGGACATTTTTGAAAAAAAGGATCAGAGATCCCGGACGTGAGTGTTTCCTGAAGGCGGGCTCATGACAGTGCAGATTGGAGGGCTGTTGACTTGTCGTCCTGCAGTGTGTGAGCGAGATTGTACTCACACAGCTGGTTTCCGGCCCCTTCCATGTGGATCTGCGGTGTTTAAAAATGACAGTTGAGAGAAGCTCACAGACCATAGATGATAAAGTACGAAGGCAAGTCAGGTGGCAGTGTGGGGTAACTTTTAAGGAACTTGGGCTTGTAACTCAGAGGCTGCCGGTTCAAATCCCAGGTGGAGCCCTCTTACCCTTCAGCAACATGCTTAACCTGGACTCCTTCAGTAGAAATCCAGCTGTATGAATAGATGGTGTTTGAAATAAAGGAACTTGCCGGTTGTTTACCTGTAAATCTCAGGTGAGTGATGGCCATTTTGTTTTACCTGTGACAGCATTCGGCTCACACCTGCGGCCCGACCTGGTCCTGCCCGCTTCACCCTTACGCGAGGCCGCTTCCATGGCAACCACAATCTCCACTTCCTCCCTGTTTACCAATGACCAGTACCTGGAGCCGTACTCTGACAGGTAACACTGACACCTGGCCACTCCTATAAGCACTCACTGCAAATTCATCAAGTGACACCTGGCCACTCCCGTAAGCCCTGTCGATTCGTTCATCAGGTGACCCCGCCCACCTGTTGCATGCACCTGTGAAACATACCTGGTTGTCATGGTAACACTCTCTGCTATTCCACCTACAGTTAAGCCACAATATTTCCATTGACATTACATACCCCCTAACAGTCATATACACGCTTTTCCAGTTTATATATTTGATTTCATAAAGGAAGGCCCGAAGGCCTGGAGCAGGTTCACACTTGCCCCCCCCCCCCTTCCCCCACATACCTGTGCTGAAAGGTGACCCCTGTGGTCACACCTTAAACCCACTCCTGCCTCCAGCGCTACACCCTGTCTTTATCTTGGATTGTCTGCACTGACAGGCTCGCTAAATATTTAAGCAGGGGCCCACAATTCCTTTGTCCTGCGTATAATGACCAGGAGAGGGGGGCGGGGGGTTGCACACTGAGTCCCCTAGGCAGGGCGTGGAGGCGTGTGACCAAAACAATGCAGGCAGGGGCTCCCCGTCACCACAATGACAAAACTACACACACCAATGCGTTCTGTTACAGACCACCTTCCAGATCAGTGCATCTGTGAAGCACAACTTAGATAGCAGCAGTGAGGGTTGGTTTCCAGGTGGTGGGGGGTTGTGAACCGCACAAAAGCAGAGATACACTTCCTGTTACCTCAATTTACCCAGCAGGCCTTTTCTTGAGAGAGAGCTGGCCAGAATGTCTGCAGGGAAATGTGCTGCATTTTGGTTTGCACATCAGCCAGTCGCAATACAAAAAACAAAGACAAAGTAATACATATAAGCGGAATTTATTACAAATTATTTATTTATTTATTTATTATTCTTCTAATGTAAGTCTTTTGTGAAAACTGACTGTGACCAATTGTGCATTATGAGTACATTATTACATATGTAAAAATATGGCTACATGCCATTAGATAAGCAGTTACAATGAACTTCCTTACAGTCCCAAACTTGGGCATTTGAAGCAACCCGCTTATATAATTCTCACTTGTGTTATTTTTTAATGGCTCAAACCTTTGAGGTTAAACTACACTTCCTGTAAACTTCTTTCTCAGGCCTGCTGATTTCCTGCCCATCTCATGCCTAATGGCTGTCATATGACTAAATAAGGTCATATTCATACCTGAAGGTAGATCTGGTGTTTCCTCTCCCCTCCCCTCTCTCAATTTCTCTATGTCCATCTCTCCATTTTCTCTCTCTCTCTCTCTCTATCAACATCTCTCTCCCTCGTCACCCCCCCCCCCCCCCCTTCTCTCTCTCTCTCAGAGTTCATTTAGGCTCCAGTTCCACTTTCACCCTGGAGGACAGCGCCATCTGCCTGACGTCTGAGCAAAGCACGCTGGATATGGACAGAGACGACGACTCCGTGCTGGACGTCTACTTGGTACGCCTTCCGCCCCGCCGGTAGTCTCTGTCCCAGACACGCTCTCTCGCCCTCTCACTCTCACTCTCTCCAGTCAGTTTGTCGGATCGATTTCCCGTAATCTGATTGGCTGTGGTCAGTCTTGTGTTACAGGCCACACGGTTGACTTGGCTGCTTACAGTTGTGAGGTCCCACCCGTTCCAGCCATTTTTTTAGAATGTGTGACATACTCAGGGTCTTTTTAATTTCACCACCACCACCCTGCCCCCTTGCCATTGCTGTACATTCTCCAGCTGTGTGCTTCATACTTTAAGGAAACTTTAAAGAAGTCAAACTGTTTTTTTTTATATTCTGAGAAAAACATTTTTAGGAAGTGTCACTTCTAAACAAATGGAGAACTGTGTTTTTTTTTCCTTTTGCATGTCTGAGTGTGTGCACATGAGTGCGTGTTTGCCTGGGAGGCAGACAGAATTCCATAAGCATTTTCCACCTCTGTTTGATATTTTATTGAGTTCTGTATTCTCCCCTCATTATTTATTTACCTTTCTCTCAGGAGCTGGCCCGTAAGTGTGTTTATGTGCTTGTGGGCTGTCTCAATATCACTCACACCTTCGTCCCTCTGTGATATCACACTCTTCACACTCCTCCCTCTCCTATCTCTCTCCCTCTGTCTCCCTTTCACTATCTTTCTTTCTCTCTGTCTCCCTTTCACACACTCTCTCTCCCTCTCTTTCGCTGTCTTCCTTTAGTACTCTCCCTCTCTCTCTGTCTCCCTTTAGTACTCTCTCTCTCTCTCTGTCTCCCTTTAGTACTCTCCCTCTCTCTCTGTCTCCCTTTCGTACTCTCCCTCTCTATCTCTCTCCCATTTTCTCTCTCTCTGCTCACGTTTGAGTAAAAGGTGTCTTTCCCGGTGTGCTCCGGGCTTGGTACGGTGTGTTCTGGAATGCGCTGCGGCCCTGCTCAGTGTTCTGTGGCTCGCACGCCCTCCCCGTGTCCTTCCACACGCGTGCTCCGCTCGTCCTGACGGGGAGCCGGGGTGCTGACTTTGGTCGGCGCTAACACCGTGCGGATTTCCTTGTAGGCTCCAAACCGTGTGCATTGGGCACATTGGGCCTCATTCCCGAAACATGCGTACGATCACATTTAATTGTAAACTGTGTTTAGGAACGTTTCCAAGAACATCTTGGTATTTTTTTCTCATCTGTATTTGTTAATGGCTGTTTCCTTTTGATAATCACATGAACTGGATTGCGTCTAAAATTTACAAGCGGTCAGCATTTATCATCTCATAAACCTGGGATACGCACAAAAACAAAGGTCTGCACATGTGTCATGAATCCTGTACTGGTTTTTTGTAGGAACATTTTTTAAGAACAAATGTTAGAATAATTTAAGAAGAGATTTGTGAATGAGGCCCATTCACTCCACATTGCTACAGCCCCTGTACATTCTACATCATTACGTACCTGCATCATTCTGATGGCATGCCACCCTATGAATTAATATTCAGATTTTGTGTTCAGTACTGTGACATCATCACTGACACTGGTCTCCTCTGCTGTGTTCCAGTAAAAGGGGCGGGGCAATACATCAGCATCTTCTCCACCAGCACTCTCCTGTCAATCATCCGACAATCACCGCGCTACACCGGACGAGCGGAGGATCGCTTTTACGCAGTCGCGGGTGCCAGCCTTCGACCTCGGACCTTCGACCTCTGACCTCCAAACTTGTCTGACTGTCAGGAGCGTTCCTCCCTCGCCGTCCTCCGCCCCCTGCTGCGATCTTCTGTTGCCAATTCGCTCATGGTCGAGCTGAATGCAAACCTCAGATCTGAATAAGAGCTCCAGTCTCTCCAAAGGAAGTCACAGCACAGCTACGTGCCATTTCATGGTGTCCTTACGCTTGCTGGTACATAGTGCTGCTTCTCAAGAGCATGGCAGCTGGAGGCTGTAGCTTTTTTTTGTTGAATTTTACCTGTTATTTACATTTAAGAAGCATATATATATATATATATATATATATATATACATATATCAATAGATACAAATATAGAATATATATTTCTTTGACTGAATGTTCTCTGTCCTTCCTGCTGACCAGAACAGATTCCTGCAATCCAAAGTTATCGCACCTGGCTTTGTCATGGCTTGCATTTAAAAAGAAGAATTACAAATGTTTACAGCGATCGCTTTTTTGTTTTTAGCTATGCCGAAGTTATGCGCCATTCCGTTGGTCCAGATCTGCTCTGAATGATGGTGCACACGGACGTCGAAATTTCAGGTCACCCTAGTCACTCCTAAGCCACCTGGGACAGGAGCTATGGCACAATTAACAAAATGGCGGAGTGGTGGCTTTGGGGAGCGAGGCTTGGACAGGCGTGTTTGTGCCCTGTATGGACACCTTAAACACGCCGCCTCTTTTCCGTAGCAGCCAGAAAAGGCAAAGAAACTTCTTCAAAAATCACGATCAACCCTGCTTCGCCTGATCCTCATTGCCTTTGCAATCAGATGTGAACATTATACATTAAACACTACCCTCTGGTGGCAGATTTTGAGTACAGCAGGCATGGGAAAGAGAAAGACTATACTCGTGGTCCAAAAATTGGCACTTCTTATGAGCGTATCAAATAATAAATGTATGTGATAAATATGTACGGTCATACTCTGACTCAGGTGAGTTTTCCAGACCTAAATATGTTTTGATTGGTGAATATGCACATTTTTTTACTTACACACATAGCCTACTGTATGTTATGTGCTATGTGTGTAGGTATGTGGATGGAATCACAAATAGAGAAAGTTGAACAGTGATGTTCAGATGCACATAGGAAATGTTTTTGAGGATGAATGAGTTGATCTCAGGATACCCTTCATACACAATAACGTGTATTTCACAGTGGAATGTTGCAAAGTGTTGGGCAGTCCAGTGTTTTTGGACACCACGCAGAAGCTAGCCAATGATTCCATACAATATCGACATATCTTAACTTCATGATTGCACCTTTTGCTGGTTTTTGAGACCATAATTTATTGAATCATTGATAAACACACGGTTTGCTGAAGAATATTTTAATCTCTGAATGTAAAAAAAAGTTGTATTTATAGAAAAAATGCTACTGTATGTAAAATAGTAAAAAAACACATGCTGAATGTTGGTGGTCTCAGTTCTTTATGTGAGGTATTACAATGCTTCCTGATTTTTTTCTTTTCTTTTTTCAAGAAATCATTGTCAGACGTACTTTGTCACCAGAATTGGGTAATCTACTCTGAAAGCGTACAAACTTGTACAAACTACAAATTACTTCACACTGAAAGTAGTTGAACTACAGCCAAGTTACCCTAAAGAGGAATGTAGCTTGCAGCACTGCAATAACTCAAAGAATGTAGTTCACACCACTTTCTAAAAAAATTATCAATAAAAAAGATCATGTTCCCCAGACATGACACACGTGTGAGCAAAGCCTTCTTTTTCCACACAAGGAAAACCAGCATTGCATGATGGTTGCCAGTTGACTGAGGAGTGGATTGCTTCTCACCAATCTGGATTACAGGGAAAAGAGAAAGAGGAGGTGGTATTTGATCAAAGGGGTTTGGAAAAAATCTTTTTGAGCAAAAAGTGCTCGGTACTTCCTGCAGTCAATCACTCCACAAAATGACAAAAAAAGTAATTAAGTACTACATTTTAAGCTACACAAATTTGAATGTTATTGAACGACCAGCAAACTTCTGCTAAATGTGATGAAACTACTAGTTAACTACATGTAATTAAACCACTCCCCAACACTGCTTACCATGAATGCTTCAACCGTGTGCAGTTTAATATGCTTACATTACACAGCTGAGTAGAAAGACGTACATCAATCATAATCCTGTTGAATAGATCCATCCATCCATCCATCCATCCATTATCTATACCTGCTTATCCTGAGCAGGGTCGCGGGGGGTGCTGGAGCCAATCCCAGCGTGCATTGGGTGAGAAGCAGGAATACACCCTGGACAGGTTGCCAGTCCATTCTCTTGAATAGATCTGGTGATAATATTAGTAAAGAATCTTTGAACACACCAGACAGGTCAACTGAGCTCCACATTCCTAACACTGAAAATTCTCTCACCAAGTCACTGAACCCAAAACAATCCTGCAAAAAAAAACAATAAATGCATCTTGTGAACATTCCAGTTAAGGATATGATCAAGTTCAAGGTCTGTGCTGTAATAAGCAACCGATAGGTAGCCTCGCGAGCCAGTCTCTTCTTTCACTTTGTTCAACCGATAAGCAACCCACGTCAGGAAAACGTGTTGTTCGCACTCCAGCACACTAGATGGCGGTAAAGACCCATACGTCTAGAAGAAACTGCGTAAACACCCACCCAAGAGGAAGTCCATTGCGCACTACAAACTTCAGTGCAGGTCTGTGATACGAACGAACATGTCAAGGTTGACAACTAAGGGAAAATGCATTTATCATTTTCTTCGTAACCTGAGACTTACACGGAAATGTGAAGCTATTCATGCCAGCTCTACGACGGGCAGGTTTAAATCGCATGACGTAAGTATACGAAAATATCAAAGCATTTAGCTTGCTTTCCGGATAAGTGAAATGGCATCGTGAGCTAACATATCTAGGAGGCTAACCAACTGTTACCTAATGTTATCCTGAATGAAAATGCATTAATCGTGGCTGGATAATTAGTGAACTAGTCTCATGAAGATGCTATTGTACCAGTCAGTCGTGAGCTACAGTTCTCGTAGTACAGCATTTCGTAGAAAATGTATATTTCTGAGCTGTGTGACGTAGCATATTACTAGCATAACAAATGCCATGCCTGTTTTCTATCTGCGTAACATTAACCTAGAACCACATGGGGGCCTGGAAGTAAATGTCCACCGTTTCTTCACGAAATGGACAGTCAAAATCAGTATCCTCACCCAGAATCCTGGAACAGCTTAAGGTAAAGCTGTGTATTTGTAGAATACTTAGATAACGATTAGGTGGACACTACACGCCGAGTACACACACTTCCCAGGGGATGGGCTATAACAGGCAGTTGACAGCGTGTTATTAAGGCATTGCAAACCAGCGGTGTCCGTAGCGTTTCCTTCTAGTGGAAGGCTTGACGCATTCAACCTAACGTTATTTCGCTATGTTTATTTGTAATACCCCATGTTCTCAGTTGCTCTACACAGGACAAGAGGTGCAGTCACTACGAAGAAATCTCCACGTTACAACTGCTACACTTGCTGAACAAGTATCCCAGAAGAGGTGATGTATGCGATGTTTTCGTCTATTGGAAATTATTCAGAACAATCGTGTTTAACGTTGTAGTTCCGTTTGTAGTCGAGTCATTCCAACCATGCTTTGGACAATGTTTGTTAGCATACTGCTTCCCTACCAACCTCCAATTCATTTAGCGGTCATTTAGCGAGCTGCGTTGCATATTAGCACGACATAACTTGTCTTGCAAATGGTGATGTAGACTATTAGGAGAGTCAAGCTTGAGAAATGAACCTAAGCTTGATTACCAACTACAGAATATCGTAAAGGTTTCTGGTTGGTCTTAGTGATGAGTAAAGAGCCTTATAGCCATCGAGTTTATAATAATAAGACGATAATTGGGTGAAAATTATAAGGTTCTACACATATTGCTGTGGACTAACCAGATGATCAACTCCGTATTACTAATATAGTACCAGAAAGCCCATTTACCTACCAAAGCAACCTGTCGGAACACAGAAGGAACAAGAGTTCTAGTTTGGCGAATATCTATGCCAGTCTCCTGTAGTTAAAGAAAGTGGAAAACTGAAGGAAAGCGAGTCAATCCTCTGGTTAGTCTATAGTACCAGTATCTGTGCAGGATCTTACTAATGTTAGAGCAAACTCAGTTGTCTTGGGGTTAATAAAAGCACGGTTTAGTCTGAGGTGTATCGCAGCTGGTCTCTGTCCGGTATCTTGATCTTGGCCCCTGCTTCACTTCAGTGCCACTGACCTCATGTCATTAATTTGACAGTGAGATGTCAGAGGCAGTCTACGAGAAACTAGTCGATGAAACGCTGGAAGCACTGGCAGACTATTTTGAGGATCTGATGGATCTGTCCCGTACGCCTTCAGACTATGACGTGACCTATTCTGTAAGTAAATGTCCTTTTTGATGTTGCTTATAATGAGCACAACCACTATTTGGTTACATGTCCACTAGGGGCCGCTGTTGACCTAGTGTAGATCCTGATCACATGTACAGTGTAGCCACCTTGCTATTTCACCTTCGAAGGGTTCTAGACAGAATTGGCCTTTACAACAGATAATTTATTATCTCAATGACTTTCAGATTTTACTATAACTAAACAGGGCAGGATTGTAAGCAAATGTTATATCATTCCCGTGCATGTTTCATGCAACACTGGGCAGCTGCAGCAGGAAAATAAATATTATTATTAATTATTAGAAATTAGAAATTGAATACAGGAATTGAGTAATTTCAAGAGCTTTTTTCTGAAAGCAGGATTAAATAGTTAGAGAACATGTCTCAGAATAATGTTAAATAAATCAAGTGTATTTAGTCACTTACTTCATGAACAGTGAAAACATATCACAGCTGCCTTCAGCAGATGACAATTAATGCATTACTTTTTTAACAGGTGTGTGTATGCTTGTCGTTGGAAACTTTGGTTCCAAGCCTCGTGGAGGTCTGAGAAAATAATCGGGGTCAATGCAATTCATCAGTGACACGCTCCGGGTTGTAAACACCTGATCAATAGGGCGCTGTCATTGGTTGGCAGAGGGGGGGGGATACTCTATGTGTTTGTTAAAATGCATCGATTAAATATTGCCAGTGTATCACATGCTTATGGTACATTTAAAAAGAAAGAAAAAGTGTATGTTTAAACCAATGAACTGAAATTCGATGAATATAATAATTATAACAGTGCTTAGAAAAGCCTAATAGCCTAAGTGATATAATTGTAATAATCGTAAGTATCATTAACTTTATTTTATTTCAAAATGGCCCTTTCTCTGGAAGCACTGGTAGCTTTTTTGTCATTGGTGAGGGAAGGAAATGTTCGTAAAAAGTGAAAACTTAACTGAAGTTTAGCCTGCTTCTGGTAGTTTTTTTTTTTTTTTGCTTCTGTTCTTCTTGAATGCTCCGGTTCTGACCACACTGCCGATCAGTGAATACACGCATCGTGGAGCGCACTACCACTGCGGCAGTGGCGAGAGCCATTTTTACGCCTTTCAGATTAAAACAAAGGCAGGAAAGAGAGAACGCGTAAATAAGTAAATACATGAGTTAGCGCGTGTAGCCGGTCCAAGCTGTGACCGAGCGGAATGTTCTCCGAGATCGATTACAGCGTGGCGGCCAACGGCTTTTTTCCGAGGTCAGGTTTTTAACATTCATTTCATCCCCATTTCGGCATCGATTTCCGTCCCAATTCTGTGCTGGTAATTAGGGCCGCCCAGCTGACGGCGGACCCAGACCCCAGCATCCGCATGCCGTGGATCTTCCCCCCCCCCCCCCCCCCCCCCCAATAACTGACCCCTAATTCCGGTGTTAATTATTAAACGCGAGTTTCGGCAAACGGGACCCAAAAATAGCTATTAGTTTTCTGGATCGCTAAAGTGGGTTGCGCACCCCCAACTAACTCTGAAAGAGACTCCCAAGCAAGTTCAACAGACATCAGCTGTCAGTCACTGGCATAGAGCACAACAAAATGGAACTAGTTTGCAAGGAAAATTAGGTTTTCCTCACCAGTGTGTCGGTGAAGTAGCATAGCGGTGGGTAAATGCAATCAAACCTGCACGAGGGGCAGTTGAGCTCGCCGAGGCTTATTTTTGTTCCCCTTTCACGCTCAGAGTTGCAAGCGAGCGGCGTGGGCGTGAAAGCGGAGGCAATTGGCGTACGCCCCGCCCACGTCCGTCTCCGGCGGGCCCCGCTTCTCTCCAAAACCGCCTGACAGGGCTGCAGAAGATGAGCACAGCTCCCACAAGGTCACCGCGCTTCCCGGGACATTGAAGCGGAGTCGCGCGGGAGCCCTGTGACGCGTCCCGCACGCCCGGTGCCAGATCCGAACGCGCCGTCGGCCATACCAATGAGCCGAGCACCACGGCTTGGCACTTTCAGCGGACTCCGCGTGCATATCAAGCGAGCGGAGATGATGAATCGGTCAGATGTCTGAGATACAGTGGGGGGGTGGGGGGGGGGGGGGGGGGGGGATGTGCGTAAGTCCCAGCGCCCCAGCCGGTGACATTTCCATCACCGTCGCAGGCTGCGTGATGGACAGCGTTCACCTCAGACTGCGGGCCGCTCACAGCCAGCGCAGAACCGCACGGCTCGGGGCCGGAGGCAGAATGATTGACGGCTGCCCTCAGGATGACGGACGGCCCGACCGGTCTCCGCCTCGTCAACGACGGTCTCGGTGCTCTACAGCACGGCTGCCCAACCCTCTTCCTGGCGGTCTGCCGTCCTGCAGGTTGTCTCTTCCTTTGGCGGCCATCTTTGGCGGCCATCTTGCTCCTCCTCTCGGGCTTAGAGGAGTGGTAACCAACCGTGTTCCTGGCGATCCACCGTCCTGTAGGTTTTTCATTTCAACCCTAATTTGGCACACCTAACTCTACTAATTAGCAGCTCAACGAGATCTCTAGCTGTTGAATGAGGTGTGTTTTTTTAGGGTTGGAGTGAAACCCTACAGGACGGTAGGTCTCCAGGAACAGGGTTGGTTACCACTGCCTTAGAGCAAAGAGTCTTGAGTGCAGCAGACTCAAGTGTCACAAGAGAGGGTGAAAGAAAAAGCCTTTGGGACCATCAGGCCCAAGCTGATTGGTGGGCAGGTTATTCACACTGTCAGCTTTGTGTCCAGTCACCAGTCAGATTAGTGTCATGTGGTTGACTGGACAGTGGCATGGGGATTCTGTTTGAGCTTTGGGGGGGGGCGGGGAGGGTTTGGTTCTGGCTTTGAGATTTCCTCTGGGATGAAGGGGCCGGTGAGATCCATAACGGTAGCGGCAGACGGGACTCTCAGCCAGTGGCCCGGGGAGAGGGGGGCATGATTAATGGCGCTGCGGTTTTTTAAAAATCGCTCAGCGGGACAGGTGCTGTCCAGGTTGGAAGATGCTCCCGGCTCAGCAGATGACCTTTCCTCCTGCCTGCCCACTGGCAGAGAGATTCACCTGATACAGGCTGATATATGAAATACGTTTATGAGAAAGTAACCATAATTGAGATGTAATTAATTAGCATTTTTCAATCATTGAAAATTCTTTAAAATTTTGATCCCAGAAAGTATGATTCGCTGAAATAGTTATAAACCATCATCTGGACTCAAAACCATTTCAACAGGACAACTGAAAACTGAATATTTGAGCAGAGCTGCTTAATTTTTGTTTGGATTTAAGAGGTGTAATTTTTATGTCATTATCCTTATTGCTCCTCCTGCAGAATTGTCCTCAAGCATCATGTTGTTTTTGTACTTGTTCGCAACTGTTTGGAACATTATCCCGTAGACCTGACCTCAGATGGGGCGGCGGCGTCTAAGATCAGGGCTACGGGACGCGTAACAGATACCATGGCCTGGCAGTGAGGCACTGCGGTTGATGAACTGCAGTTGGACCCCAAATTCTTTCAGGTTGAAGTCCCAGGTGGAGAGGAGGACTGCTGTGCCATTTTAGTGAGGTACCTGAAGTTCGCTAAGGATACCCAGCTCTGCACATAGATGCTTTATGACAGCAGCTAACTAAGCTAAGCCGCCCTGTTTAAGTGCATGCCATTAAAAATGTGCTGTTATGCAATCGCGTGGCGATGTTTGTCTCTGAACCACTTATGCAGCTGGTTTTGTTTATTTGTGCATTTATTTTTAGCTGAGCAATTTGTCAAGGGGCACAGCAAGTGGTGACCCAGCTGGGAGTTGAACCCGTGACCCTTCGTTTACAAAGGTCCCCTTCGCCGAACAGATTGTGCACAGCGGTTCAGTCCTGGTGTTTTTTTTCTTTTCTTTTCTTTTTTTAATCTAATCCGCTTTAACGGGGAAGTGGATGGTAATTAATGGTTTAATGGCTCCGTTCGCAGGGTGGAGGGACGGCCATGGGAGATGAGGGAAGTTGGAAATGTAAATCGCGCGTGGGGGGGGGGGAACAAAAGAGAAATGAATTTAGCGGGAGTTACTGGAAGCACAGTTTTCAGGTTATTTATCGTTGAGGGAAACCGAAACAGATTCAAGGGGCCGAACGTTCTCCCCGCCCAAAAAGCCGAGCAGGCGGCGTGCTCTGCGTAGCTCCCCTCCAGCTCGGGCCCAGACCCCAGGGACGGCCCCGTCGCGCTGTTAACGTTGTTACGCAGAATAAAATCAGAAATTATGGGCTGGGAGGGGCAACCGCTAGGCTAACCTAAACTCCTCTTCAGGTAGTGAGCCCGTGTCGTTGCGCACGCCGTAGCGATCATTTATTCAGATATAAGAGTGAGAATATTTTTTTTTGCTACAGCAGTAGAGTGGATATTATCGGTTTGCTTTTTAAAAGGTTTCATCAATTGAACTTGAGTCCTCGCAGTATCTGGTATTGGGGTGTTTGTGAGCAATGCTGCGCAATAATGAGAAGATTGTTACATTTTTTTAAACATGCTTTCTACTGTTTATGAGCAGATGTAAATTATGAGGTAGAACAGGAGCTGAGTGAGCTTCTATGCTCTATACTTATTCAAGATACAAGGAGAAAAAAACAACAACAAAAAAGATGATTATTTTTTATCATTTTGACTGTTATTGGATGGGATGTTTGGAATCTCGTTCTTGTGTTACCCGCCCAGCACTGTAAATGGCTCATCGTGTGTGTGTGTGTGTGTGTGTGTGTGTGTGTCTCTTCCCTTTCGGCAGAGCGGAGTGCTGACGGTGAAAGTGGGCGGAGACCATGGCACTTACGTCATCAACAAACAGACGCCAAACCGGCAGATTTGGCTCTCCTCCCCTACGAGGTATGTGGAGGGTGTCCCGCCCACTGAATGGATGGATGAATGGAATTTTATTTTTAAATGAGGGCCTCATCTGAAGTAGCGTCCTCTCACCCTTCGTTTCTCAATTCATCAATCCGATGTCAGTTCCGATTGACTTGGCCACGTTTCCGCCATATCGAGTTCACCTGTCCTTGCTCTGTACATCAGGTGAAAGAAGGAAGATCGTGAGCTGGGATGTCAACCTAACATCCTGATGGGCTGCAGCATCTGCTGGTTTTTGGTGTGTGTGCATGCACCGGAGTGCTTCATTTAAGTAATAAGAGTCCATGCATCTTGTTTTTAGTTTTTTTTTAATTGGATGCTCACTGAAAGGAAGTCACAAAAACCTACAGATGCTCTGGCCCTCCAGGACTGCAGTTTGAGACCCCTGATCTTATGTTTTTGGACAGTGCTCACGTCTGCATCAATTTTACGTCAAACCGTTTCGACTCTGCCTTATTTCTGAATTATTTGCTTGTTATTCATTTCTATAGTACAGCAAATGTAAGTTTTCTTTAGCCAGTTTAAAGGCTCACCTGACCCTGTTTTCTTCCTGCAGTGGGCCAAAGCGCTACGACTGGACGGGCGAACGTTGGATATACTCACACGACGGCAACTGCCTCCACGAGCTGCTCTCTCGGGAGTTCTCCGCCATTTTTAACTCCGACATGGACCTGTCAAACTTGATTCATTCCTAATTGGAAGGACGCAGAAATATTCTTTTTTTTTGCATTGTTATTCTTCCATATAAATATGAGCTCGCTGACGATGTCAGTGAATGGTAAGCCATTTAAAAACGATGTGAAAGCTGAGCAGTCAGTTTCTGTAAGTGTTTTAACAGCTGTATGAGTACTACGGCTGAAGCAAGCTAAAAGATTAATGTCCCGTGGCTAATTAACGTATGTAATCGATCCAGATACCAACAATATTACACGGACCATTAGGTTCTTCATTCAGCGGAGTCTCGTGATGCTTTATGTACAAAATAAAGGCGTTAATCATTTTGTGGTGTAGGGTTTCCGATTACGTTTTCAGTCATTGTTGACTTGTAACAATGGGGGGTGTATTCATCGTATGTTTCAAAAAGTATCCAATTAAGCTGCAGTAAAAAAGCAGTGATTTACAACTTGTGTTGCACCAAGAATGCTCATATTTGTTGATTTGCAGGACGTGGTGTTTTCGATGCTTTTCTAGGTTTAACCAATGGAGCCAGTGCCACCGTATTTATCTCGGTTCTTCAGACAGCGTGCGCCATATTAACACAAAATTCACAACTCCACAGATTAATTGCAAATATATTTTATTTCCTAAGTTTATCCTGGTTTCATCCTCGGTGTGTGTTTTACATGCATTTTAAATGTAGCAAATTGTTATTTTCGGTTTTATTTAAACTTTTATGAATGGCTTTGTGGTGGAAATATTGAAATATAAAATCATTCATGAAACTATGCCCTTCTTGTCAAACCCTTGTACATACTTGAAATAAAAATAAAAACCATAGTCCAAAAACCCCGTGATTTACATTTAATGTGGGTGAGCATAACCGTTATTTACGACATGGCTTGCAGGTCACTGCAATAATGAGCTCTTTAATCACATTTTCCAGTGTGATGCGTGTTTTATTGCGCACATTAGTCTGTTCATTAGTCCTAATGACAAGACAACGTTAACGGCCTTGGAGGCTTTCAGTTCACACAGGTTCCGTTAAACTGGAACATATTAGCCAACGGCTAACTTCCATACACGGTGTAGGTAACTGTAGGCTACTAAATACGAAAAATGCGTGGTAATGTCATGGAGTGGTCCAAGCGCTTGATTGTAGACTATTCTTATATCTTAGCACTCATGCCCACTGGTACAGTATACTGAAATGAAATTAAACCACTTTTTCAAGAATGAGTTTAGTTTCTATGGGAACGTGTGGACTTGACACTGGATAGGCTACCACCAACAACACCCTGCTTGCTTACCTTACCTTTAAGCCAAGCAACAGGATATTATTGTGGAACTCTGAAAAGAGGAACATTATTGAAGCCGGTGGAACCGGCTTTTCTTCGATTTTGGCCAAACAGGGTCAATGATACCCTATGCGAAGATACTGAAAGTAATTGAAGTGGAACATTACTAATCATTAGACATCAGGGTATTTTCATTGCATAGTCTTGAACAAGCAATTGCGCCTAGCCAAACCCATTCGAAGGCTAATTTAAAAAAAAGAATCGGCAGCAATATTTTTAGGTTATTTCAAACAGTTGCCTTCGTTGCTGTGAGGAAAATTATATGGCTATGCCATTCAATTCTTTGAAAATTTGCAGACTAAACACTCTGACCTGCCGGAAAAAATAATCCCACGGCTGCGCGGTCACGAGCAATAGGACACCTGTGCTCACCTGTTGATTCAGAGACACGCCCATATACCTGATACAGGAAATTTGGCAGTGTCGAAAATCTGGTTTCACTCCGGTCTCCTTGGTTTGGGATTGTAAGGAGACTTTTTCATCATAGGGGAATAGGTAACCTACGCAAAAACTCAACGGTAAGTTAACTTGTTTGCGCGTTCGTCGGGGGTCGGAACGTTAACGGCATATCCGGATTTGTGTTTGTTTTTGATGTGTTGCTTAGATCAGCCATGCCAAACGGATCAAGGGAGCAAGTTCAACAAACTACATTTTCGATGATTTTAAAAGTTGTTGATATTTAGAATGTAATTATGCTACACCTGTCTGCAGATAAGATTAAACTCCTAATTCGGGAAAGTAGGAAATCGCCAGCATATTCACCATCTAGCCATAGATGTTTTGCGGTCACTGGGCATCCGGTTATTCATCGTTTTTGTTTCTCAGTGACTTGCTATTGACTTGCTAATCCTTCTAGGAATACGCGCACGGAATTTTTGTGGGGCTAAGCTTTGAAGTCACTTATCCAGAAAAACAAATAAACGCAATTGAGGTCTTCTAACAGGTTCCCAGTTTCTAAAAGGCTCCCAGCTTCAAAAGATATCTTGTGGATTAAAATAGAACGCATTTCACCTAAAAGATACTGTGAATGGCGGTTTTTTTAGCCTACTGTAGCACATGGAGGGAAAACAAAGTACTCGAAAAATATAAGCCTACTACAGATAGGAAACAAATATTATTAATACACGCTATAATTATAACCAGGCTGTTATTATCTTACCAAATAAAAATGAGCATATTTCCCAGCACGGAATACCAAACGGCGGTCGTGGTCTTGCGGATGGGGTTGAGGGGAATGAGGGCCCCGTATTGACAGACGGATACGCGGCTGTATGAGGTAACATATTTAGGGCGGCATTCCTTTCACTTTCGAAATGGCGTAAATTACAAATTTAACGCACAGTATTAATTTGTAGGGCTCGAGTATGTCTCGTGTTATCATTTGCACAATCGTCTCCACAATCCAACAACGTTGATCATCACTGATGACATCAGGGGGTATACTACGAAGGACGCTTAACACACCGAGGGGGTTATTTTCCTTAGCTGGCTTCACAAAACCTAACAACCGCAGTCAGGCTTAACCGGTATCACGAAGCTGGTTATCAACTTCCTAAGTGAACACTGGCTTTGTTAATGAAGCTCTGTACGTGGCTGTGTATGCAAAAATGACAATAAAGCCGTAGTCTACATCATGGACCGTACACGAGCACGCCAAGGACTGATATGGACGGACAGGAAGAACATAAAACAGTCATGTCAAAAATTATGTTGCCGCCAACAAAGCCAAAATTTGCTAATAGCGTACATTTGTTAGTTAATATACTTTATTTACTTTACCCTATCACTGCTAAAGAATAGATATACGCTCTCACATACAGGTTATTTCTAATGTGATAACCTAACCCTTACGATTGATACATTATATTAAAAATATTTCCTGAAGCAATCACACCACAGTGTATAAAAAACTGAGTAATCGTGGGACTTAAGACATTGTTCCATAATTAATGGGAAGTAGATATGGACGCGTAGGGTTCGATAAACTCGCATATGTGTTGTACTCCCACCGTTGATGATAATGTATATATTTTTAGTCCTATAGTATATCCACAGAGAATGCCAGAGGATTAATTCGATCTTTAAATAACCTCCGCCCTGAGAAAACACCCCCGAGTTCTACGTGACACTACAGGAATGGGGACGCCCTTCTCCAAGTTGATTGGTCAAAGGGCGGTGCTTTTAAATGTTTCAATCTGATAACCAGAACATCACCTGCCCCGGACGAGGTTACCTGTGCAGTGTAAATTACCATGGCAATATATACCCCGAGGTTACCTCTGGTATGGTCGTGGACCTGCATTCAAATACAATACACCGATCGCACTGTGAAAATATTGTATCTGAATGTTGATAAACCTGTGGGTAGAAATTATAATTATAATTATTTGGCTAACAAGCTTGTTTTGTCCTCGCTTGTTTGCATTTGTTGGAGCAGTCGTGCATTGTTTTAGCCTCATTGTGTCTTCCCCCTAATGAGGTTAGCGGATATCTGTATCTATAATTCAGTTGAACAGGTCCTGTACTTTTTGTATTGTGACAAATGAAGCTGGTTTCATTTATTGGCAGGAGTCCAAAATAAAACCACAGGCAAACCGCTTTCACTAGGCTACACGAGGCCTGCAGATGGGACCGTCAGTTGGTCGTCTGAAGCGCACGAAAGCCGCTCTAATTGAGCGAATGTCTATGTTACACCGACTGTAAGCGCAGTATTGGGAGCTGTTCTTTGATTAGAAGTAGCAGTAATGAGCGAGGTCTGTGTCAATCAGTGTGCCATCAATTCAGCAGCCATTTGATCCTCGTATTTGGCTTTGTTTTCTTATAGTTATAGAGTCAAGGACAAATTGTTCAAGGGAATGTCTTTAACCTGTGTTGTTTCTAAAACCATGGCCTGAAAAGCACTGTGATCTCCAGACCAGTTGGGAAGTGCTCTGTGGTAACTTGCTGGTAAATGTCGCTATACAAAAACAGAGAAATTGATCGATTGGTTTTCTGATTCCAGCCCCAGGTTTTAACGCGTGAACGCTAGTCAGCGCAGATTTATGCACTCAATCCGAGAGGTTCCACAGGGTGTAACGGGGGGTTGGCCTGCACACGTAACAAAAGATATGATTTCCCCTCGCAGGTAAAGACCAAGGTCTCAGGCGAAAATGAACTAATCGCACTTTATTGCTTCACTGCCGGGCGACGTCACGTTCTGTAGGGGACGTTCACGTGCTGAACTCGTCTGTGCCAAACCCGCTACAAGCGCGGAAAGGAGATCGTGCTGCAGTCCCGTCTCGTCGTCCAGGTTGTTGTTACTGATTGATGGTGATCGAGCACCCAGCAGGGGGCACACACACCTATTGATGAGCTCTCGTTTTTTTTCTCTCTCTCTCTGCAACAAGGAGTCCAGCACAGGCCTATTTATAGAACAAGGTCTCCCCAGAAGCGTTTCTGCTTTTGGTCGGAGCATTGGAGAGAGCAGCACAGACCCGGAGGTTGTGAGAGAGACTCTGGCATCTTGACTTATCTTTGTGGGGATGATGGAGGCCGTGTTTACTGTTGACATATCGATCTCGTCGCGATAAGGTAAACAAAGCGGCACTGTCATCCCAGAAAGCACACAGACGGTGGATTACGAAGCCGTTCTTTTCAGATAACATCGCTTGCTGAGGAAAGAAACGTTTACACCGCTTTTCAGAATGCAGCGAATGCACTGTCAAAATGAAAAGCCATTAATCTGTGCAGTTCCTCACGAACGGAGTAATTTGTCTTAATTTCTGCACCCACATAGCATATCTGAGCCTAGCTGTCACCTGCGAGACAAAACCATTTTAATCTTGGAAAAAGGACAGCCTGGCTTTCTGTTTTCGCCTTTAAACGGAACGCAACCTCAATCTTTTGAAATGAAGATGTATTGTGAGAGACAAAAGAATGCCCCTGACTTCCTGCTTTTGTTAAATATCTAAAACGGAACTTGTTCAGCCCGTTTAAAAAGGTCTGCCCTTGTTACTGGCCTGCTTTAATTGGAGACGCACGCATGCGCAGATGTACATCCTGCTTGAATAGCTTGTTACTGTTGGGCGTTATCAAAGCAGGGGAACTGACCTTGTTTAACGTAGACATACAAGCCGTTTTGTATTTTTGGGAATATGTTGTTATGAAATAGGAAGTGAAACAGGGACACAGCACCGAGTTTTCATCATTTTATTAAACAAACGTTGGTCTGAAAGGATTAAGTATTAAAACATTAATTATGAATGTCATTAAAATATTAATCATTGCTTAATTGTGTAGAGCTGTGTATTGTCATTTTAATTTGTCGTCCTGATTTCTCTGGCTGGCAGGGATTTGGCACGGGCCTGCACTGTTCATTTCCCCCAAATAAACCTGCATATTAATTATGGATATGACAAAGTTATTGAAATTAATGAAAATTTTAGCAGACAGGAAAATTACATTTATTGGAACTGAAAGTCAGCATAATCCGCCCCTATATCTGATTGGCAGAACAGTCCCTCCTGTTCCTACCCACTTTCCTGGGTTGTTGAATGAGCAGGTTGAATGTGGAACAGGCATATTTGGTCATTGGGGATTCTTAGTATTCCATATTTTGGGGAAATCAATCACACTTTAATTTAAGCGCATCCTTTTTTGTTTTTTTTGCAGTGAATTCTCATTTCGTGAAATTAGGTTCCTCGGCAGGTGGAGAATTCTCCAGTGATGTGATAAAACTCTTGGGATTGGGTCAAGACCTTTTAGTGCCTGTGACCTCTGAAAATGCATAGAAGTAACTAGGGGATTGATTAAAGAGTCTTACTAGAATCAGACATTTGGGATTTATGGCAGGTTGCTCTGACCAAGTTGTGGCTCTGTTATATAGCTGGATGTACACACACACACACACACACACACCCTTGTTTTGGTGCCTTGTACTGACTCCACATCTCCAGCCTTGCTGTGCTCACTTCTCCAGATTCTGTTCTCTCCTCTCTCTCCCCTGCCCTTCTGGACTTGCCGGTTCTGGAGGTATTACCCCAGAGATCTGTGTACAGTTAAGGCAATGGCCCGGGAGTGCTGGGCAGGGGGAGTGGGGGGTGGGGGTGGGGGGTGGGGGTGGGGGTGGGGGTGGGGGTGGGGGTGGGGGTGGGGGTGGGGGGGGGGGGGGGGGAGTTTGGGATCGATCGGTCAGGCAGCTGTGGCTGCATTATGCAAACCTCCCTGCCCTGTTTAGTGGTTACACGGAGACTAAGAGCAGCGTCAGCAACACAACGGCCCAAACACCGCAGGCCTTAAAGTGCTGGGTCATGTAAAGGTGCTCTGGCCTGGTTCCGAATAGACACTCTCAGGTGTGATAGAGACACTCCTGTGAACATCAAAATACTCTGCGATACGAAACACACCTCAGCCCAGTGGAGTTCACCTGTACACACAAACACATGCACATGCAAACATGCCCATACACAAACAAATACATACAGACATATGCACACACACATACACGCATGTGTAAGCACACACACATGCAAAGAGGCCTACACTTGTGAAAATACCTACACACCACACATACATATATGATATATGCAAACATTACTGCACACATACTCACATACACACACACAGACACAAACACACTTACACATACTGTATGTGTTTGTATTCCCCACATTCAGTTGTGTGAGTGTGTATGTTTGTGTGTGTGTGTGTGTGTGTATGCTTGTGGGAATTTGCAGTGTCAAACTAATTGCTAATTTATGATGGACTGAAAAACATAAATTTCCAGGTGAAGTTGATTAAAATCCTTACAGCCAAATATTGATGGTTTAGGGGAATCTCTGGGGTATTAGTGGAGAACAGCCTGATTTATACAGACACACACACACACACAGTGGTCCTATTTCTCTTGACAGAGTAAACGGGGTCTGAAAAAATCTGGTGCCTATATAGACCTCTCTATGAGGGGAAAAACTCAAAGCTTTTCTTAAAAAGTATTTATTACTTTTGGAATGTCGTTTTCCTCATTCCTGGCCTTTTGTAATTAAAGTGTGCAACTATGTACATGAGTACTTGTGTACATACACGGACATTTATGTTGTGTGTGCATTTCTGTACAAATGTGACATTTAGTTTTAGTGTAATATGCCTTGTATTTTATGTACTTGTATCATGTCTAAGCCAACCCTGTTGATTTGTTACTGGTGGGAAACCAAACTACCTTCTGTTGTTCTGTTCTATTATTCTCCTCTGTTAAGGCCACTCCCCAGGCTTTTAAGAGGTCTTTTTCCCTTGGTTTACTTGCAGTTCTGCATTTTTTGAGACTTTAGCTTTTGTAACTATATACAGTGTGTGTAGCACTGGGCACCGCTGAACATAAAACATAAAATTTAGTGCAATACCGTTTTTTTAAGTTGATGGATCGGTTGCCCTGTCACATGGGAGTCTGCATAAGATGATCATGCTCAGACCATAAAACGTATTTTTTTCCGCGCCGATTATAATTATAGATTATATCACAGTCTGTGTGAATGCTACCGCTCCTGGGACCGACAGTCCATTCCATTCCAGCATTTTGCAGACTTTTATCCCGAGCGATTTATACAACTTCAGCATTTTTACATAGTATCCATTACATTACAGGCATTTAGCAGACACTCTTATCCAGAGCGACTTACACAATTTTTTTACATAGCATTTACATGGCATCCATTTATACAGCTGGATATATATACTGAAGCAATTCAGGTTAAGTACCTTGCTCAAGGGTACAATGGCAGTATCCTATCCAGGAATCGAACCTATGACGTTTCGGTTACAAGCCCAGATCCTTACCCACTGTGCTACACTGCCGCCCTACGCAACTGGATGCAACTGGATATATGCCGAAGCTATTCTGGTTAAATACCTTGCTCGAGGAAATTGTACCCATGAATGAATCCCACAACCTTTAACCATTATCCCTCCTACAGGGCAGCCACATGCAACAAGCAAAATCAGCAGATTGGTTTCAGTGACTTGGTCAAGGTTATGATTCTAATGCACTGTCGCCAGCTCCATTCTTATGGAGCCACACATTCTTTGTGCCAGGTCAGGCGTGTTTGTGGTCGACAGGTTACTGTGAAAACAGTCTCATCAGAAATGACTCCGGAACCTTCTGTGACCTTCGCTCAAGGTCATGCCTGCCACTGCGCAATTAAGATGTAAATTAATGCGCGGTTCAATGCTTAATCTCATTTGTATTTGCGTGCATGACTATTGATGTCATGTAGCATGTTTAAAAAAAAAAAAAAAAAAAATCCAGGATTACTGCACTTGATGAATGTCGGGTTATTTTTATCCACGCATTGAGAATATTCCGACAAAAGATTAGCGGTTTATGTATATGGATACCCGACAGAGAACTTATCAGAACGGATCGTGGCTCATAGCCAAAAGAGGGAGATCAAGGCCTTTTTTCTGTGTGTGAATTTTATATTTACAATAAAGAAATTGACCAATTTTCATAATTTTTGTAACGTAGCCTACCAATGGGAACAACCATGAATGCATACATCAGTCGATGACTGAAGATATTATCGTCATTGCATTTTACATCGCACTTGTGATATATATATATATATTTTTTTACTTCTGTTGGTTTTATTATATAAAGTTATTTCAGAGGGGTGGTTAAACCAGTTGATAACATTTGAAGAATCACTTCAGCCTCTGATCTCTTGCCTCGTAAAACTGTCTGGTCAAGAGATGGACGCAGGCTGGCTGCATTGTTTGCATATCTAATGCTCACACCTTGTTTTACCTTTGGGGAAACCTGATATTTGTTTGAAAGTAAATGTTAATGAATTCATTCCAAAAGCCCTGACTTTGCAGATGTGGCTGGCTGTCCAGCAGATTTAGTGAGGGATGCATTCTGACAGGCACGTCTGACAGAAGCAACCCCTTAAAACCCGGGACAGGAACCGTAATCCCGGTCTATGGTTATTTCAAAGTCTGTGACTATTGGGCTGCTGGAGAACTTTCACCCAGGATGCGGACGTGCAAGAAAACTTCAAAGACAAATATGGCAGAAATAACCAAAGACTTATAATGGCATTGACAGACATCCAAAAGGAAGTGGTTAAAACAAAGCTTTTTCAGTTGATAATTGTCATTGGGGCTTTATTAGACTATCAGGACAGGCTAATTTGTTCAAACGTGCAAACACGCCAGACTCCAAGCCTGCGTGTATCGTAGACCAGGCCCCTGGAACACAAACTCCGGTCCTGGGGGTTTTTTTGTGGGTGGCGTCCTTTCAAATCAGCAGCCAGTGTAGGCCTTGGAAACAAGGTTTTGTGGAGCCTGTGGCCCAATCAGTGGCTGTAACTGAGCACTTAAGTGCTGAATCACGTTGAACACCTGCAGCGGTAGCGACGCCCTGCGCTCTGTCCCTGTGTCTGCCTTTGATTAAAGCCCTTATCTGCATACTGATCTGCACATAAAAGCTGGCAGACAATCCACCGCCTTCTGTGGCCAGAGTGGTGCTTTGCGACTGGCCAATCCCTGTGAGTTTGCACTCACAAAATAAACGAATGCATAAAAGCGTCTAAAATAGGAATACCATAAAGAGACGCATGAGCTCTCTTGTTCCTATGGAGAGACGACCGCACAGTGCACCCGTGGTTGTGCGCATGGACTGTGTTGGGTGTATTAGAGCATGAACACATCTACATTTAGGGAATTGTGCTTTCTACTTTTTTTTTTTTTTTTTTTTTTTACAGATGAGAAAATTGCGCAAGCCAGATGCACAGCTGCCTGACGGCCAGGTTAAATCCGCGCATCAGTTTATCGGCGCATATTTTTAACGTGTGTCAAAGCTTGGCAGTCATGTTCCCTCTTGGAGTTGATTCACGCGGCAAACAAAATTGATCTGGTTCATCATACGATTCATTACCTGGTAGCATGTCACTTGCCCCCCCCCCCCCCCCCCCGCCACACACACACACACACACACCCTGCAGTTTGGTGTACTTTGCACAAAATCATTTTCAGTAATAAGAACCTTTAAAAAAAGTAATTTAATTGCAAAAGTGTACCGCTTGTCTATATCCTGTCTAATATCACGTGACATGCACAGACAATATTATCTTGCGTCCATTTTGATACAATTGCACATTAGGCAGTTGGCCGCAGATGGCACAACTTTTAAAGCACTGCTGTTGGATTTTAAAACGATGTTCACTGCAGACCTGTGTCAGATATGTATGTGGAATTATCATGTACTGCACATGGGGAAAAAATGGATAAACTCTCATGCTGCTCCCTGAGAACGTAGCTACAATCGCATTAAACGAGAATGTCGCTCTGGTCTTTTATAAATTGCATGTATCAGAACTCTTAAAACTGTCAGTAGTCTGTTGGAATTGTGCCAGTGTCTGAAGGATTAAAGTATTTAAAATAATGATTTGACCCGGCATTGCCTGACCCTGCCTTTTCTTCTCTGGAGCCCACGAGCCGTCTCTGCGCTAGAGGTGAGGCTTTATCTGCCTCCCGCCGTTTTAATGATGGACGCGCGAAGATGAAGCGCTTTATTTATTAAGGGTGGAGGTAATACTGCTCTGAATGCTCCCATTAACACCACTTTATTTCAGCCTCTGCCAGCTTTGTATGATTTCCGTTTAATTCTAGCCTACGTGTGATCACTGATGCGTGTTTTTTATGGTTAGTCTTTTTTGTGCTTTTGCAGTTCTGCGTAATGACTAACGCACCGGCTCTCAATTAGTTGTGAAGTTGTAATGTTTCGCTTGTCTTATCGCAAAAGCAAATGTCACGTTTTCATAACACCATTAAAAAATGACCTTAAGCAATACTTGATGCTCTTAAGTGGATCAAAGAGCGGACTGCACAGAATGGCCTAAACTAAGAGCAAGGCTGTTGGAACCAAGAAACAATGGCGTAAAATCCCCCTAAACCCAAGCGGCGGTTGGTTCCCTCAGGCGAAATGAACGGTACGACCCGGCTGTGAGAATGTCCCCCTGTACAGGTGTACCGAATGCCCTAGATCCCTGAGCATATTCACCGTTAAAAATAAATCAAAATGTCCCATGCAGTGTTTTCATGCAGCCATGTGGAAATAGAAATGGTTTGATTGTGTGTGTGTATATATATATATAGGCTCTCTGATCGTTGGCGCGTGCCCACCCCATGCACCTGACCACCTCTTTCCTGCTGGACGCTCCAGTGAGATCTCAGGTGCAGGAAACCGTTCAGAATGTAATCTATTCCGTGCGAGTTGCCAGCGCGTAATTTCATCGCCAAAGCTTGCCATTGGTTGGACTCTGAATGCTGTTCTTACAAGCACATGTTTGTGTGTGTATGTATATATATATGTGTGTGAGAGAGTGTTTTTATGGGACAAAAAGGGAATTTTTTTATTAGTATAATAGTACTGATGCTTGAGAGGGTCACCGTTTTGGGTGTACCCTTTAACCTGCCTCTCCTGAACTCAAACAGATTTTTCTTAAAGATACAGGTATTATGTTCATATTTATTTATATTTTACGGGTTGGAAAGAATGATTTTTGAGGGTAGGAATGCTTTTTGAGGGTAAAAATGCTTGCTCTGGGATCCAGGACTAAGCTGTGGTTAAGGATTATAGTGCACGTGGGGAATCTGCGTTATCTGGTGCAGCTTAGTGTCACAATTATCCCCGTGGAGCTCTTTCATTAGTGTAATGTTTAAAGGTTCTTTAGAATTATGTAAGAATGACGCTTGTGAGATTCTCATTCAGATTCTGCTTTTTCCCCCTTTTACTTTTTTCTTTTTGTCCAACAAAACGTTTGTCCTTGTTGCAGTTGTTGTCATTGGCAGGAGAGAAGAAGGGGGCAAAAAAAATTAAATTAAAATATCTGCCGCGCGACGGCAACCGGCCATGGAAGGTGAAACCGGGGAGCTTTGCCGGTCGTGCTCGGCGCAGTAGTCGTATTTTCGCGTCGGCGCGATAGGCTCGCCCCCGTTGTGGCAGGACGGTGCGAAAAAGGAGGAAAATGAAGTACAAGAAATACTTCACCATAATGCAGGCGGCCCTTGGGATCGCCCCGCTCAACAAGCGCGAGTTCCTTCCACCCCCCCGCCGCTTCTGGAAATCTGCAGAGTAAGTGTGCCCCGGGGGTCAGTGCTTTCGGTCGGGGGGTGGCAGGGTGTGAAAGATTGGGTCAGTGTTTTTGGGGGAAAGGGGAGGGAGAAGACTGGGTCATCAGTACTTCAGAAAAGTGGACGGACAGGGACCATTGCTCATCGAGCTGTGAATAAGGAGTGGATGGAAAGATTTGGTCAGTGTTTTAGCGAAGTGGAGGGAGAGAGAGGTCAGTGTTTTTGGGAATGACGAAGAACAGAGGGACATTATTTTTTGGATAGTAGTTGGAACAGCTGTCTATCGGGGGGGGGGGGGTGTCTTTGTTTTAAAAACAAGGAGAATGACACAAAGGATCTGTGATTTTGGGGAATGAAGAGGGAGAAATCGGGATCATGTTTTGGGAAAGATGGAATGAGGGTTTAGAAAATACAGGAGCAGACAGGATGAGTAGGGAGAACTGATGAGGTTTGGGTTTGGGGGAAAAGAGGAACAGGACTAGAATAGAGTGGAAAATGGGGGTATTTCTGGAAATTGATGGAACAAAAACATGAAACCATTTTTTCCCAATGAACACAAATATCTTCATTTTAACATATCAATGCGTTATGTAAATAAATAAATCTTCCAAGTCTATTTCATGCATTAAGTGTTTTTACAAGTTAACAAAGTTACATGTTGATCACTATTTGTATTTTTTAATGCCATACACCTTTTTAATTTTTTAAATAAATGTTTATAATTAACGGAAGCAATGTGTGGTTGAAGAATCTGTTGGTTGGAACAATCAGTGCTAACTGTGGGGGGTATGACCTCTCTAATAGCTTCGTTTTGGACAGGGGTCCCCAAATATGATCCTGCAGTAGGGTAAAAATCTGAAGAGTCACAGGTTGGGATTTTTTCCCCACCATCTCGTGAGAAAACAAAGGTACTGCTGTTCATTTAGGGGAGCCACTTACCCATGTCACTGTGAGGTTACTTGGTTGTGACCAAAAAATACCCAACATTTTTTGTTGGCAGATGGAGAAAACAAACGGCTCTATCTCATAATGCAGTCTTGTAAAATGAAATGCTGTAAAACTAGAGTTCTGATTATTTCTGTGTAGATTCTCAGTCGATAGGCACCAATTCTGTCCTGTCACATACATTGTATCGCAGATGGCTTGAGAGCAACTACGTTTTTTATATCAATATAAAATAGCTCCACCTTTTTATGCGATTAGATTATTTTCTGTACTCACAAAACCTCAATACGCTCCATCCGTTTTGAGTTTGAAGGATTTATCTGAATTGAAACGAATCGCAAAGATATTTTTCCGCCAGACTGCTCAGACATAGATTAGATGAGGATTATTTTGAAAACAAATTTGCTTGCTACACACAAGAAATGAGGATTAAGTGAAGTTTTTTTTTTTTACCTTCTGTAGCGAGTAGTATTATCTATATATAGCATTTACAGACGGTGCTTTTCAAAAACAGTTACGTAAATATGAATAGCTCTGGGGCAAATATTCTAATAACATTTTTTGCTTTTGTAAAAAACATAGACCTTTGCTTTTGTTATTAAAACATAGACTTTAAATTGTTTCCGGGTAAATTATTTTGAAGTCTAATTCTCTCAATCCTGTTGTTTTTGTTTATTGGATGCTAATATATTTAGCAAAAAAATTATGTGTGCTCAAGAAAATAAAAAAATGTTTACTTGGGCGCCTAGAGAGACAACATCAGCAAAAAATAGAAGCAAAACCCATGACCCCAAGGGGGTCAGTTCACTGTACACAATAATGTAATTGCATGAAAGTATTTAAAATGCTTTCGTATACATGTCCTTCATATGATGTGTGTATACTCTATAATTTATGATCTGTTGAAACAATCTGCTGTTGTGTCTCTGCAAAATATTAGTTTTACACTAAGAAAACAAATCTAATTTTTTTTTTGCGTAAATGATAAAATGACACCAGCTGTGACCCAAAAGCAATGCTTTACTGTCTTAAGATGAATGAAGACCAAATAGAATTATAGTGTGTAAACTGGAATGGAATTGGCCTGGTTACACAGGGAGTTGATTTAAATCTTTGTGAGCCAAGGTCAATGGTGCCGCCCTTGAGATAGAATAAGGTTCTGAACCGGGTGACCCTAGAGGTCATGGGTTCAGATCCCAAAGGAGATCTGAACCCATCAAAACCCTTGAAACCTTGAGACGCACCTTTCAGCATGTCCCCCCCCAGCAATTTGTCTTCCAGGGTAGAAGCTGCCCCCCAGCACAGAATTCAGTAAATCCAAATGAATCAATACTGTAAAATGGATGGGATTAAAAATCCATGTGGGCCAGTTTGTGTGTTTGCTCATATTTCTGTCTCTGTTTAGTGTGTATGTGTGCGTGTCTGTATATGTTGTGTATTTATGCTTGTTTGTGCTTCGCCATGTGTATTTTTTCCTGGTGGCGAGCAGGGATACCAGGTCTGAGGAATTCCACAGTTCTTTAAAGCCAGTTCCTTTCTAATTCAGTATTCACCAACAAAATATTTAACCTCCGTTGTGTAACCATGAAAGTAACTTTTTAAACACATAAAGCATGATGATATTTTAATGATTATTTATAGCCAGTAGTGGGCAGTGGGTGAGAAGATGAGATGCATTTTGACATCGGCGCTGTTTTTCCCTTCCCTGCGGTAAAGGTTGCAGAGGGCATATGCGCCCATGCAGCAGAAGTGCAGCACATGCGAAACGCGCAGTGCGCATGCAGGGCTCAGAGTGAGGTCTCCCCTCCGTGAGCCGCAGCAGATGCTCCCGGACACACCCTGTCTGTTTGTCCCGTCCTCTCATTTGCTTTGTGTGGCCATGCATGCATGCATATGCATGTGCGTGTGCGTGTGCGTGTGCGTGTGCGTGTGCGTGTGAGTGTGAGTGTGTGCGTGTGTGTGGGTGGATGTGTGTGCGCATTTTTGTGTGTGTATGCTTGCGTGCATGAGTGCATGCTTGCTTATGCATGTGTGTGTGTGTGCAGGCACATGCGCATTTTACTGCGTGCATGCATTAATGTGTATGCAGTGTATCTACATGTCTTTTTGTGAGGAAAAGCTCTTGTGAAATGATGTGTTTCTGAGAGCTTATTTGCACGTGTGTGAGTGTGTGTGTCTCCATGCATTTCATCTCTCCATGCATGAGTGTGTGTGTGTGTGTGTGTGTGTTTACTTGTGTGCATGACTGTGTGTGTGCTCGCGTGGGTGTGAGCGTGTTTGTTTGCATATGTGTGTTTGATTATGAGCGTGTGTGAGTTAGTGTGTAATTATAACCATGTGTATGTATGTGTGCATGTGTGTGGGTGTGTTTGTGTGATTATGGGCATGTCTGCGTGTGTGCGTGCGCGTGTGTGTATATGTGCGTGTACGTGTGTGTGTGCGCGTGTGTGTATACGTGTGTGCGTGCGTGTGTGTGTCTGTGTGTGTATATGTGTACGTGTGTGTATATGTGTGTGCGTGCGCGTGTGTGTATATGTGCGCGTGTGTGTGTATGTGTGTGCGTGCGCGTGTGTGTATATGTGCGTGTGTATGTGTGTGCGTGCGCGTGTGTGTATATGTGTACGTGTGTGTGTATATGTGTGTGCGTGCGCGTGTGTGTATATGTGTGTGCGTGCACGTGTGTGTATATGTGCGTGTGTGTGTGTACGTGCGCGTGTGTGTATATGTGGGCGTGCGTGCGCGTGTGTATGTGTGTGTGTATGTGTGTACGTGCGCGTGTGTGTATATGTGCGTGTGCGTGTACGTGTGTGTGTATATGTGTGTGTGTGTGTATATGCGTGTGCGTGTGTGTGTAAGTGTGTCTGTGTGTGTGCGTGCGTGTGTGTGTGTATGTGTGTGTGTGCGTGCGTGTGTATGTGTGCGTGTACGTGTGTGTGCACGTGTGTGTCTGTGTGTGTGCGTGCGTGTGTGTGTGTGTGTGTGCGCGTGCGTGTGTACTTGTGTGTGTGTGTGTGTGTGTGCGTGCTCGTGTGTGTATGTGTGTGTATATGTGTACGTGCGGTGTGTGTAAGTGTGTCTGTGTGTGTGCGTGCGTGTGTGTGTATGTGCGCGTGCGTGCCTGCGCGTGTCCGGAGGACGGCAGGGGGGAGGGGGATTGGCTGCCGGTTCCTGGGCTGCACCTGTTGTCTTTGTCAGCGCGTGAGCAGGGAGCGGAGCTCCAGTACAGAGGTCCCGCCGCCGCCGTCACGGCAACAGCAGCACCGCTCTCTCTTCCGCCCGAACGAGGGAACCCGCTCCTCTCTTCTCCTCCTCCTCCTCCTCCACCTCCACCTCCTCCTCCTCCGCTCCGGTCTGTCCCACCTCCTCTCGCAACCCGTCACCATGAGGCTGGGAGTCTACTCCTTCATTTCGGATATTCTGAGCACCCCAAGCAGCATCTGCTTCTGCTGGGCAGAGGGAAAGGTACTCCAGGATGGCAACTTCGCCGAGGAAGGGCTGCTGTACACACGTGTGTGTGTGTGTGTGTTTGTGTGTGTGTGTCTATGTGTGTGTGTGTGTGTGTGTCTTTGTGTGTGTGTGTGTGTGTGTGTGTGTGGTGATGTGCATACGCTTGGTTATTTCGCTCGTCTCTTTAGTGTGTCAGCGTGTTTTTATGTGTAAATGATTTTGCCTGTCACTTTGCATATGGTGTCCTCTGCAGTGTGTGTGTGTGTGTGTGTGTGCGCGCATGCATGTGTGAGTGTGTGCATTTTAGAGGGCAGACGTGAGGTATCCTTACTCTGTGTTTTTGCAGGAAGCTTCACTTTGCGTCAGCCGTGTGTGTGTGTGTGTGTGTGTGTGTGTGTGTGGGAAGGTGTGTGTGTTTATGTCCTCTCTCACAGTGTATAGACAGGTAATGAGAATAAGGGGGTGGGGGGCACACAAAGTCTGGGCAGAGGAGGCTTTAGTGTTAAGTTACTCGCAAGGATTTCAAACTATTTATGGTTTCTTCAAAATGAAAGGAGGGCAGTTTGTTTTTCCTACGAGGGAGGTGGGGAGTCTCGTAGCCGATGTGGTCGGGGGGGGGTGCGGGGTGTTTAAGGTGTGTGGGGTGGCTCAATAACACGTGATTAGTCTGGATTCAAGCTGCTAGGTGTGACTTTTTTTTTTAAACATTTTTTAATAAAGGGGGTGCGGGGCAGAGTGTGTGTTAAGTTTACCCGGCTGGGCGTTCCAGTGTGATTGATGGATCTTTCCGGAGAGGTGTTATGGATGCCTGGAGGTTTCAGCAGCGGGTGTGTGTGTGTGTGTGTGTGTGTGTGTGTGTGTGTGTGTGTGTGTGGGGGGGGGGTGGGGGGGGGGGGGGGGGGGGGGGGATGTGTGTGTGTGTGTGTGTGTGTGTGTGTGTGTGGGGGGGGGGGGTGGGGGGTGAGGAGGGGACGTGTGTCCGGTGATTTGTTTGCAGCTCGGCGCCGTTACCGTATGCTTTTGACCTTAGTGGCGAAGCGTGGTCTTGGACGAGCACTAATTCAATCCTGCCAGCTAGGCCGTAAACATAGCGTGTGTTTGTATTGCTGAGTGGCCATTCTGTGCATAATTTATCCTGTTTTAATAAAAAATCACAATAAAAGAAGCCCGGTGAATAATACATACGCTGCGGCGACGCCCTGACTCGTAGCCCTGGCGTAATTGAAACGCTTTTATTTTGTTTTCCTCGCTCCGGTTCACGTCCGCGCCGTAAAAGTCTCTCCGTTCCGGCGGCCGCGTTAAAGTGATATTGACGTGCGGCGCGAGAGAAGGGGAGGGGAAGAGAGAGAGAGGCGGGATTGAAGGATGGGGTGGGGTGGAGGGGGGTGGGGGTGTCTCTTTAGTTTCTCCGTCATCGGCTCTTAAGGGGGATCTTTAACGCCAGCCGCCGGCGGGGGCCGACCGGGGGCCGCTCTGGGGCCGCCCGGGTGTGAAAATAGCCGCGCTGCCGTTGTGTTTTTATTGTTTTTTTTTTTTTTTTTCTTCCCCCGGCTTGGCTGAGGGGGGGAGAAGAGGACATATATCTCTTTCCAATCAGGGCAATCTGGCCCCGTGGCAGAGGGGCCCTGCTTCCCCAAGACAAATGTCCTGGTATTGACGGAACAATTTGAGCGCACAGATCTACAGGACCTTCCAGGTTTACGAAGCATTAAGACCCCCCCCCCCCCCCCCCCCCCCCCCCCCCCCCCCCCTTGCCCTCCCCTCCCCTCCGTCCCACAACCACTGTCCCAGTTAAAGTGAACCCATATCCACTGTGACTGGCTGCTCCTGGGGAGGTCTCTGTTCTGGAGTCTCCCTGCCAGTAGCCTGGCACAACTCAGCCAAAAGGCCGAGTTTGAACGTCAGCACAGGTTTGTGTTTCTCATATATACCTGCTCATACAGGTCACATCACCTGTTTACACCCTAACCCCAAACCTGGGTTGTGAACCTGCAACCTCCTCCAGTTGCTGTGCCACACTGCTGCCGCTATAGGAAAGCACCGTTCTTGCGTCACACAGGTTGTGTGCAACTCCGTAGCCCTGCGAGAGGAGGAGGTCGATCATGAGCTGTTATCATGAGTTATGAGCTGTAATAATGACTTGTGTGCTCTTGAAGTAGCATGGGCACACGTTATCTAATAGACCCCTTACACTTACCGCTGTTACATTAATTGGCTATAGAGAGTTACTTGTGCTGTAGTACTTATCTTTTTTTTTTTGTTGACCTAATTTAATTAACCCCTTTGACCACACTTAGGAACTTCCTTTTGTAAGTCGCTCTGGATAAAAGTTTCTGCTTAACAAGTGACTAAATGTAATGTGTTGTCATAGCACCCTCTCTTCTTGTCAGTAATGGATCAGTATGACAGCGAGAAAAGGCAACTACCTAGCTCTGTTTGGCTCCCCCATTGAAAGCGTTTTTATTTAATTTAATTTTTTTCTTTCAACACTGACATTTCGGCAAGGCGAGCTGTGGATGTTTCCGGAAAGGTGCACTACGCGCTCGTGCACGCGCGCGCGCCTGCCCCCTGAAGACACGCCAGCCCTTAAACGTGACGGTCGTTTAACGGCGATAAAGTGTGCGAAGGGGCACTTTAAAACTTTAATTGTTAACCTTTTACTGTTTCCCCTCGCTTTAGTGAAAATTTGATGAGCGTATAAATTATGCATGCTCCAGTAATGAGATTTGCCCAGATTCCATTTGGCTGCACGATTAATAGAGGAGACTCTTAAGTGAGCTCCGTAGCAAGTAGGCCAGCTGTTTGTGTTGGATTAACCCTTGGAAGAATAGATTTTCTTGGGGGAATTTTCTTTTTAAAAATTCCAAGTCAGTGTTCTAGAACTCCATTGCTTTCAGTAGAGGTTGTTACATCAGCATTAGAATGTTCAGTTACGAATGTTCCAATCACATATTTGTGATCTTACACAACATGGGCTAAACACTGTACTGTGTACTGCCGTGCCCCCCCCATGCTACACCCTCTCTCTTCCCCTGTCTCTCTCCCCTCCCTCTCTCTTTCTCTCTCTCTATCTATCACTCTCTTTGTTCAGTGCACTGATGCTTTATTGGCAGAACAACCAGAGCGGTGGAGCCAAAGCAATACAACACAGAACATATTCATTATGAAATTTAAATATCTGTGACAGATTATATATATCTCCATACAATTTCTCTCCCCCTCACTCTCATCTCACCCCCACCCCCTCTCTCCCTCTCCCTCTCTCTCTCTCTCTCTCTCTCTCTTTATTTATGAATCCCCTTTGCTGCTGTTGCTGTACTTCCTGTGGCGTTTGATGTCAGGGTTGTGTGATGTGGCGACGCCGTGGTCGTCAAGGTTTCTCTTAGTGCTGGGCCGAGAGGTGGAGTGGGTGAGGGGGTGGGGGCATGGTTTGGGGCTGTTGGTCTGGCGCTGGGGCAGGAGAGGTGGAGGAGTGGAGGGGGTGGGGGCATGGTTTGGGGCTGTTGGTCTGGCGCTGGGGCAGGAGAGGTGGAGGTGGTGGTGGAGGGGTTAAGGGTGTGGGGGCATGGTTTGTTCACAGCCAGCCTGCAGGGCCTTCAGCCTGGGTAAATCTGCTGTTCTCTGGAGGGGATGATTCCAATAGGGCAAGTGTGTCTGTGTCTGTTCCTGTGTGTATCTACATGTCTGCTTAAATATAATGAAATTTAAGAGTCTGGGAAGCTCTATTATTCTGAAAAAAAAACAAAACACTTAATCAGTGACTTCTGGAACAATGTGGATGTTGTTAACACAAGGAGAAAAATGTTTGATAATCTCACAGTGGACACGTACACTTAATATCGAACTTAAAAAAATTCTGTTTACGTTTTCAGTTAGAATAAAATAGCTAGGCAGGCAAAAATATTTTAAGTTACTTATTGATTTATTCATTCATTCAAGTTGCATGGGACCATTGCTGCTGTTTAGGTCACAAGTGCTTATTTTTTATTCATAACTGATTGCATTTGTGGAACAGTGAAGTGGATGGCGGCTCACCTCACCCAACAATGTGCCCGGTGCCCACCTGGGCGGCAGCCATTTTGTGGCGGAATGCTCACCGTGCATGAGCCGAGGTGGAGAAGAGGGGAGGGGGACAGATTCATTTATTTAGCCAATTAGGGTGATCAGATGGGCGGGTTTATTTAGCCAGCTAAACTGTGGCGTGAGCAGATGAGCAGATTTAGGAAGCCTGAGGGAGAACTTGATGAGGTCACAGAGGAAGCTCCGCCCCCCCCTTGCTTTTTTTTTTAGTTTTTTTTTTTACTGGTGCCGCTTGGTCTTCACCTCTCGGTACGTAAGGCTGAGCCACAGACACCCTGTGTCATCGTAGGCCTGTTCAATCTGGTGAAGAAAGAGGGCAAACAGGGCATATGGAAGCGCGGTGGTTTGCTGGGGGGGAAGTAAGGTGGTTGCTGGGGGGTGGGGGTGGGGAGGGGGTGAACATCTGCCAGTTGTGTAACCTGAGCTGAGCTGTGTGGGGGGCCGTGCACACGAATACCTCCCTCCCCTGTTTCTGCAGCTCACACACTTAAAAGAAATAAATGATATATATATATTTATATTGCGCTTGCTCAATTTTTGGAATTTTGTCAACTGCTAGACAGGGACGAGAGGGTCAGCTACCCCCCTCTTCCTGCTCTTTCTCTTCAGTCTCCTCCCTCTCTCCTCTTGCACTCCCTCCTGCCAGTCTCTACCGTCCTGTCCTTTTTCTGTATCCTCTCAATCGGTCTTCCCTCTTTCTCCTCTGTGTATTTCTCCATTTCCCTGTCTCTCTACCTCCACTGCCCCTCCCTCCGTCCAAACCCACCCACCCCCACTCGTACCCCCCCCCCCTCTGAATAGATCAGGTAAAACAGTTCCACAGCCATAAAGCCCCATAAAAACATCAACTCATAACATCAGATGCACAATCTCTGCTCTGCGTGACTCTCTCCACCCCCCCCCTCACCCACCCCTGTCTCTCCTTGGCTCTCTTTCTCTCTCTCTCTCCCTCCCTCTCTGTCCTTCTCTCTTCTCTCTTCCTCCGTGTCTGCCTGTCGTGCAGAAGTGTTAATTAACTGTGGGCAGATGGTGCTGGCTGTGAGAAGGTCTTCACTTCAAACGCACAACTGCAGCAAGGCAGCGCACGGGGACACAACCTCTCTCTCTCTTCCTCTTCTCCTCCCTCTCCCTCCCTCTCCCTCCCTCCCTCCCTTCTCACTCTCACGGAAAGATATTGCACGCGCAGCATCTTTCACAGGAAACACTTGAATAATTACGCGGGACAATAACGATAAATTCATAAATGACAGTTTTCTGTTTTCTATTTTCTCAGCAGCCCGTCACCCTCATCCAGAGTGAGCTGTGTATCTTTTTTGTTTGCATACACTGTCTTGTACACATTTATGCAGCTAGATATTTACTCAGGCAGTTCAGCTTTTGTGCTTTACTCAAGGTAGCATTGGCATTTGACCCTGCCTGGAATTTGAAGGGGTAACCTCCTGGTCACAAGACCTGCTTGTTAACCATTGCTGAATAATTCCTCAGTCTGGAAACCTGACCCCTATCCCAGGGATTTCAAGTAGTAACTCAGTTACAGGATCTGCTTGTTGAGCACTGCTCAATGGTTACTCAAGCAGGAGATTTGGGCCCTACCTGGGATTTGAACTGGTAACCTCCCGGTCACATGACTTGCTTACTACTGGATAGTTGCTCAGGCAAGATGCTCGTTTAATGACGGTAACGTGGAATGTCTGTCATCCTACTGGTGCTGCAGACTGCAGGGCCTGCTTGTTTCTTTTTGTCTGATTGGTCTGATTGGTTTAGGTGTGAGTTAAGGTTACTATTAAGTCTGTTTCAGTGATTTTAATTTGTGGCATTTACAAAATTGCTTTCACAAAACACATTGCCATTTTGGTGGGGTTCAGACATGTAAATTGAATCTGACACATGACAAAAAATATAGAAACACTCATCAGTCCTGACTCCAGTTGTTCTGGAAATAGAGATACATTTAGAGAGCGAACATAAGGGAAGCTTTCTTCCACTGTGGCCTTAGCCAGGTACCAGGGTGTGTGTGTAAAGTCAGCCAACTCTCCTCAGAAAAAACAATCATGATCGCTGCCGTCTGGCAACCTGGGGTCAGTAAGATGGGCTCTAAATCCCCATAAAAAGGAAAATGGCGGATCCTGTGGAGTGAAACTGTCAAATGAGGGCTGTCTGTCTTTCTCCTTCTCATTTACGCGCACCTTTGCGATTCCACAGTGTCACATACCATTTGTGTGTTTGTGCGTGTGTGTGTGCGTGCGTGTGTATACGTGTGTGTGTGTCTGTGGTATGTGTGCAGGGGACAAGGCAAGGTATGGGGAGAAAGAGTATAAAATGTTCATATAAAGCCTATAGAGTGATTGGTTTTTTTTTTTTTGGGGGGGGGGGGGGTTGCTTCAATATTCATGCACTGCGGCTGCAGGGGTGCACTGCAACAGGGAGGAAGTTTGCTGCTCTCAGCATGTCGTCCCCCCTGCCCCCCCTCCCCCCCCGCCACATCACCGTGTCCCCTGTGCTCCCGAGCTTGCACTTTTAACCTTGTACCCCCCCCCCCTTCCAGACCTTTACTGGGCCTTCACATTCCTCTCTCTTTCGGTTTCATCTTTTTTTTTCCTTCTTTTTTTAAACGGGATTTGGCCAACTCCAAATGCCACCCATGCCATGAATGTTTAATGAGCTTCAGCAATTTATGGCCTTCTAATGCCAAGTAGGCTGCCTTTTTTTTTTTTTTTGGGAGATTTGTGGGGGCGAGATCCTGCCCTGAATATCATCCCTGCGCTTCTGCGTCTTCGTAATGAAAACTGTGGAAAAGGGGGGTCGGGAGAAACAGGGGGGTCGGGAGAAACAAGCCGCGCACGTCATTACTTTGCGAGGATCGTTACTCATCTCCGCGGCAACCTGGACCCCTGCAGGGGGGGGCAGCGCTTGGTGGACTCTGCGTCCTGGGTGCGCCCGTGGCGGTTGGACCCGTGTTTTTATCGACGGATCCCTAATAAAACGCCCGCCTGGCGCAGAAGGGCTTTGGGGCAGGGGCCGGGACACTCCGCATCTCTAACGGGGGCGATGGATTTCGGTTTCAGCCTCTGCTCGGGGGGGCCGACCCAGCGGCCTGCTTCACGGGGAAACGGTCTCGACGTTTTACCACCAAATTGCGACCCTGCGCTTTGTCTAAATGCGCCTTTTTTCTTTCCTTCTTCCCGCAGTTTTTTGTTGACGGTCCCTTGGGAATCTGCTATTGAGCTGTGGGGAGAGGGGGCACCCATAGGATCTTACAGTGGTGTATTTTGGAAATTGCTTATTAGCGAGCCAATGCATACGACTTGCACACCGCACCACCCGCCCCAACTGCTGCCAGTTTTGTATGTGCGGTGGCTGTCTGTCTGAGTGTGTACATCTCTGTCCTGATGTCAGGTGTGGGGTGGTCTGGTTCGGGGGCAGGTGTAGGGACCAGAGAGGCGATGCAGCAGGCTGTTCGAGTCCTGGGAGCTGGGCGGGACAGAGTTCTCTCTGCGGTCACATGTCTGCCCCCCCCCCCCCCATGGGCCTCTGTTTTTCGGTGTCACATCTGACACGAGCAGCTCCCACGACCCGTTCCATTCTGACAGTCTGAGTGATGACTGGACCTGACAGTGTGTACCACACACACACACACACACACACACACATATATGTACTCATGTTTGCATTTACTAGCATAAATGCAGACACTACCTGCCTTTGTTGTCAGTGAACGTGTTTTCATTTCATTTGTGTGTGTGTGTAAGAGAGAGAGCAAGAGAGAATGAGTCTATGTGTATGTGTGAGAGAGGAAATGTGTGTGTGTGTGTGTGTGTGTGTGTGTGTGTGTGCACATGCCCCATGGTCAAATAGCTTGGGCTCAGGTTTCTCAGTGTTGTCAGTGACACTCCAGCATTTGCGCAAAACTCGATGTGACAGTAAAGGCTAGGGGATGGTGGGATATGCCCAGGCTGTCAGTCAATGCTCTGGGGAAACATCTCTCTCTCTCAGTCTCTGGCTCTCTTTTTCTCCATCGCTCTCTGTGTGATTGTGTGATTGTGTGTGTGATATTGGCGTTCTGGGTGACTGTTGGCATCTCGCTAGGCGCTAGGCCTGGACAGCGTGTGTGTGTGTGTGTGTGTCTGTCTGTGTGTGTATGTATGTATGTGTGTGTGTGTGTGATGTTCACTGTACACCACATGGAATGTGTGATATTGGCATTCTGGGTGACGGTTGGCATCTCGCTAGGCCTGGACAGCGCGTGTGTGCGTAAGCGTATGTGTGACTGCCCGCTCTGTAGGCTACGTGGAATTTGGATACTCCTTCTCTGTGTGACTTCAGGCACCTGCGTCTCTTGGCTTGGAGCACGAGTGTGTGCGCTGACATGTGCATTGACATGTGCGTGTGCGAGCATGTGCGTGTGCGCTGGCGCGTGCGTGTGCGAGTATGTGCGCTGACATGTGCGTGTGCGAGCATGTGCGTGTGCGCTGGCGCGTGCGTGTGCGTGTACGCTGACATGTGCGTGTGCGAGTATGTGCGCTGACGTGTGCGAGCATGTGCGTGTGCGCTGACATGTGCGTGTGCGAGTATGTGCGCTGACATGTGCGTGTGCGAGCATGTGCGTGTGCGCTGACATGTGCGTGTGCGAGTATGTGCGCTGACATGTGCGTGTGCGAGCATGTGCGTGTGCGAGGATGTGCGTGTGCACTGACGTGTGCGTGTGCGAGCATGTGCGTGTGCGCTGACGTGTGCGTGTGCGAGCGTGTGCGTGTGCGCTGGCGCGAGCGTGTGCGTTGACGTGCGTGTGCGAGCGTGTGCGTGTGCGAGGATGTGCGTGTGCACTGACGTGTGCGTGTGCGAGCATGTGCGTGTGCGCTGACGTGTGCGTGTGCGAGCGTGTGCGTGTGCGCTGGCGCGAGCGTGTGCGTTGACGTGCGTGTGCGCTGGCGCGTGCGTGTGCGAGCGTGTGCCTTGACGTGTGCGTGTGCGTGTGCGAGCGTGTGCGCTGACATGTGCGTGTGCATGTGCGAGCATGTGCGCTCACATGTGGGACTGCCAGTCCCATTAGGGTACTGAGGTGTGGGGAGATGCATGCTGGATTTGGTCCAGCGCACTGCTTTAATCTAACCGCACAGGAAATGGGTCACATCAGTTTGAACCCGACCGTTTGTCAAAGCTGACATGTCAATCAATCTGATCTTTAGCGCTTGTGTGTGTGTGTGTGTGTGTGTGTGTTGAATCAGGTTAAGTGTAGCGCAGTTGTGATTTAGAGCAGTAATTTAATAGTGGGAGCAAATTGTAGTCGCTGCCATTAATGAAGCGTGTAATTGCAGCAAGGTTGTGCTGTTCACTGGGGGGTTATGGGTAATTAACACGCTGCTTTCTGGGTCACCATTGATTTTTCAGAGCCTACAGGGAATACAGCCTTTGGTTTCCTGGTGGCTAGGTGGTTGGGTTGCAGGGTTGCTGGGTAGCCAGGTTAAGCCACATTATTGTTGTTCCAATTCTGACTGCGTTAGTGTGGGCTGTGGCCAGTAGTCCCGCAGGGCAACACATATATTAATGAGCGCTTTTGAACAGGGAAGAGGGGAAAGGCAAAAAAAAAAAAAACAGTAAAATTAAAGATATAGTTAACGATTATTTCCAGTGTTGCTAATTATGGAACAGCTTGTCTCTTCTGACTTATTGGAAAAAGGATGACTGTATACCCCGATACTGAGCATTAGTCAAATTACATTTGAACTACTGCATCATCAAATCATAATTCATTATCCATCTTTCAACATATGAACATGCTGCTTGGGGGGGGGGGGGTTTCAACTAGCAGTCACATGATTGCCAGACTGCCTCAGGGACTGTGGGATTCTTTTTTTTTAATGACAGCGCCTTATTTTGACGCCAGAGGACACCACGCCCAGAAGTACATATAGGAAAATTTGGCTTTACTGAAGCTAAAATAGGCGGGGCAACCGGTCACTCACTGATTAGAACCAATCGTTGCATTCTGCTCTGGACAGCCCAAGCCTGTTTCATTGGTTCAGACAACTGAGTGGCAGCTGCACCCGTTACAGCCTGACGAGCAGTTGTCATGCGCTGCTTGCGTTTCTTCCATACACTTATCTATTTTATTTTTTGTTTGTTTAGTTTTAGCTGTCCGTCTTGCTCACCCGAGCGTGGGGAATGAGCCCTCTCTTCACACGAGGTCGAGCCGCTGGTCGCCCAGAGAAGGGTTGGGGTCACGGACGAGTGTGCGGACTGCTGGGAGGAGGGGGGGTGAGGGGGGGCGTTGCCTCGTTAAGCCATCGGGATTGATTTGACGGGCTTTCCGTGATTGACTAACAAGGCCCTGGATGGCTGGTCTTCAGAGTGGCCAGAATAAATGCCCCCGTGCAGCCATCCATCATGTTGCTTCCCCCCCCCGAAATGGATTTCTGAGGGGGGGGGGGGGGTGAAGTTGTCTGTGACAAGGCCACATTCTGATGTCTATGGTGCCAAAGGGCAGCAAACATCCATCAAGGGCCCCACAGCCCCACTCCACCCCACCCCCCCACCCCCACCCCACCCCACCCTGCCTCGTGTGATGTTTAAATCTCTCTCTGGCTGTAAATCGTCCGCACAGGGCTTGGTAAGATGGAAAAATAACACCCTTGATCAAATCCGATTGCTTCGGTGATTACTTCGGTGTGCGGCATCTGTCTTATGCTGCTTTTTGAATTTATTATTGGTAGATTTATATTTTTTAAAATTGTAATTCTGCTTCTCTGATTGGCTGAGACCATAGCGTTAGTTAATAATAACACAGCTGAAGATGCATATTTATCCGATCTGCCGACCCTTTTAATTTCCCTGAGAAATCACGTGGGCCCAAACGTTCCGTTTCAATTAGCGCACAGTTTCCCCTTCGCGAAGCTGTTTTTGCGCTATAACCTTTGCCGTTAATGGCGGCCTCGTTTACGTTCAACGGAAACCTATTTATCATACGTGGCATTCTGAACGTAACTGCCACGCCGCGGCTTTTTCTTTTACGACCAGCAAAATGAAGCGAGCCTCTGCTTTGTTTGTTGCTCAGAAATAGGAATGCAGAGGTTCGGTTCTCTTCGCCGCTGTTGTCTCCGCCTTCACCTCATGACAGAACTATGCCAGAAGGGACTGTACTAAAGCTAGATCTCTGCCGTAAATTAGTTAAAAGAAGAGAACGAGGAAGCAAAAATGTAATATAAAGAGGGGTGACTTGGGGGATTACGACCTTGTTAGCTGTGCTACGGCTCTGTGTTGCTTATTGCTGTTTGTCCTTGACTGCCAGCTCCCAGGGTGGAAGTTTTTGATTAAATCTGTCCTTGACAGCTCCTTCCTCCCTGTGATTGGAGCTTGGTCAGATGTCATGTCGGCCTTCTCTTTAAGTAACTCTTTTCAAACCTTTTCCTCTCTGTTCATGAGGCTGGGTACTTAACCTGTGGCCTTTGTTTTTAAGGATAAAAAAAACTGACGCTTCATTGGACACCATGAAGAAACGTAGACACCTCTGGCAGCACAGACACAATGGCAGGCTGTAGTTTGGCTTCACGCCATCAGCCAACAATGACCAGACACCAGTGATTCCAATCGCTTTTTATTTTTTTAATTATTTTTTTTAAACCTCCTTGCTTCCCTTACTTCCAGACATCAATTCCACATATTTTATGACCAGTTTGGCCTTCCATACTAGGAACACGGATGCCAGGAAAGGAAGCAAGAAAGGATAAAATAAGCGATTGGAATGCACCCCAGGTTTAATTGGGTTTTCGTTGGCCGGGATTCCTCACCATTACATTGGTTTCACCCCGTGGCACACCAGGCTGTCCCACAGGTTTGCAGTTCTCACCAGTGTTGATACCATCTCTCTCCTGTAGTACTGTGTGGCCTGTAGGGTATAAAATGGTCACTGGCTCTCCTGTAGTATTGTGTGTGGTCTATAGAGTGTAAAACAGTCCCTGGTTTGTGGTGACTACCAGAAAAGTGCACACTCTTCATGCATTGAATTCCAGTCATTATGATTTGAACCAATCATAATATTCTTCTTTAGGAAGTAGTATGTTCTGATTGGTCACGTGTAGGAGCTCCATCCACTATGTCATTTGTACAGTCTGAGTCTCCTATCATTACCCAATGATGTGGCTGGATGTTTATATTTAGACTAAAAAACAGGTTTACCTTATTTTTGCATTTTTGTCTGAAAGCCTTTGAGGCGAAGAGGCTTTCCCACACCACAACAGCCTGCCATACCAACAACCCTTCAGTTTTCAACCCTTCCCAAACCTTTAGAGATCTTAAGAATTTTTTTAAAAACCACACGTCCCCATTTAGAGCCACAATTCGAATTCAGTCCCACAACACATTACGTACCTTCCTCCCCCGGCTGCGATTCTGTGAATCAGTGTCTGCAGGCTAATCGTGCTAATGGGGCTGTCTCCTTGTAGGGACCAGTACGCCACAGACTTGCTCTTCGGCAGCTGTTCCCGGGACAGCTTTTACTGGAACAGGGAACCGCGCTACCTGTACCTGTACGAACCCCGACGAGTCTCGGTTCCCAATTTCGCTCAGCGCCACCGGCAGGTATTTTCATTTTTCGTTCTTTTGCCTTGTTTACCTTGTTTGTGAATATATTTATCATTTATTCTGTTTTTCTTTTTTTGGTTTGTTGAGGTGTGTTTTTCCACTTAAGGGAGCTCTATGAGCGAAACCAAAGACCGAGGAAATAGTTTAGACCCACCAATCGTTTGTACAACTGGCCTATGCTGACCAATAGCCCTGTGGGTGTTTGATAAACCCAGCCTAATACCTTCCCTAGGAGTTCATTTTGAATTAATTTTTTTTTCTCATTAATTTATATCTGCTTTTGAGAGAACAGCCTGTGCTACGTATAATTCTACATACCCTGCCTGGTTTAACAGCAGACCAACACAAGCATAGGTGTACACATCCATACTAAGTACCAGTTTTCATTTAATTGTTTTCGGTGTTGGTTTCTTTTTATTTGATTTTGTTTCCATTTACTTAAGCTTCTGTTCAAGGAGGTAGGCCTATACGTTCTCATAAGGATTAATCTCAACATTTACCATTATGGTCAGAGTAGCCAGTTAGTGTGTATATGCGCATAAATAAATTATATGGAGAATAATACAAGGTAGTCCTTTCAGTTCTATTACTACAGTTAATTCCAGTGCAGTTGTTTCATTGAAGTTTGATAAGCATTTAACACACTGAAGCTGAGAAAATTGGAACAAAATTTCTCTTAATTTAAAAAAAAAATATTTCTGTTTTATCCATAATATAGGTGTTGCAGTTAAAATAGTCTTAGATGTTTTCTGCAGGTTTTTCTGTATCCATGTGAACAATATAAATTTTCCTGTATTTATGTTTTGCGTTTCCCCTCTCTAATTTGCTGTGGGCTGTTTGACGTCAAAGACCTAAAATAGCCCAGCACATGTTGTTGTCAATGATCTTCTCTCTTGACTATATTTAATTAAAACAGTCTGGTTTTGAAAAGCTATTTCAGTCATGACTTTACAGGAAAATCAGGACACCCACACACCTCAGACTGTTCTGAAAGTAATTACGAAGCCAACTTGTTTTATTTTTTAAATTCTTTTATGTTTTCTTTTAATGGCCAATCAAAGAAGTGGGTTGTGTTGGTCACAATCGCTTTGCGGTGGTGATGATAATGAATGATAAAAATATGCACTAAAATAACTGCTCAGTAACACTTTAAAATAAGGTCACATGAAATGGCATTAACTAATGTAGTTGTTAACATGAATTAATGATGTACATATACATTAATTAAGCATGAATTTACCTTTTCATTAGTTAGTACTTAACAAATACATTAACTAATGTAGTAGTTACATGATGATTTATACATTAACAAAACATAGAATAAACGTATAAATTAACCATTTTAACTCCAATATGAATTGGCATTAACTAATCTAGTGGTTAACATGAATTAATGATGTACAAATACTTTAACAAAGCTGTACAGATGGACTTTTCAGTAGTTAGTATAATCACATTAGCTGATGCCAATTAATGTGACCTTACTGTCAAGTGTTACCTAACTCCTGTTTCTGGTGGTACAGCCACCACTGACTGTGATTCAATGACAATTACAAATATGTTCGTAGTTCGCCTCTTCCGAGCCACATTTCTAATTCAAGTCAGCAAATGAATTGAAAATTAATTCGCTAATTTAAAAGAAAAAAAAACGTTATGGGGCCTCTTTCGCCCCCTGCTGGTCATGTATGTATTTTTCGTCTGCACCCTGACACTGTGGAGCGACCTCCCCTCGACGTGCGTGTTCTTAAATCTATATTTAAAACTCACCCATTTTATATTTCTCTCAGTTTGACCTAATTCCCAGTTTACAGTGTCTCTCCCTGAACCCTCATCACATCTCTCTCTTATGTTTGAATGCGATGTATTGTGGTTCATTGCAATTATCTTTACCACACCATAAGTAACTGCTCATAACTGAATAGAATTTTTTTCATTAAAAGTTCTTCATTATTCATGATCATCACCGCAAAGTGATTGAGACCTGCCGAACTCACCTATTTGATTGACCATTCAAATAAATCATAAAACATGTAAACATAAACGTAGGCTGTATATAAATAAACATGTCTAAAAAATAAAAATAAAAAAGTCATTGAAAATATTTTTAAATTAGTTTTCACGATTTTGTCTTTTTTAATCTATCAGGAGATAAACAGACGTTAGAGTATCTGACGTTAAATGTGCAGTATTTTTTGGTGATTTAAAATTTTTCTTGGAGCCAAGCTCTAGAGCTAAATAAAGGGGTTTTCTTCAGGAAATTGCCATCTTCGTGTCTCTCGAAGGAGACAGAATAAAAGCAGTGTCATCGGCGCAAAATTGACCAAGAATGCAGGACACATCTGTTTCCTTATAAATTATCCGTTCGGATTATTTTCTCGTCTTACTTCACTTGTTTATAAAATGCGCTAAACGTCTCGGAGTACCGCCCACGGGACGTCGCCTCAGTTTCTGAGAAACTCAATTAGTCATCACTAATCCTTGGAGCACCCAATGTTCATTTTACGTTAATGAGTCTAAGTATGATCAGCTTAATCTCTTGGGCCGACACGCGCGCATCTGTCAACGATCTGAAAACGACTCTAATTAAAAAGGAGGCTGAAGACACTAGCGAACGCTCTACGGGCTCGTGCTTGCGTAGCGCGGATAGTCCGTTGCGTTGAGTTAAGGCCACACGTTGGTAGACCCGACAGTTCCCCTCCCCATCACGTTAAATTCCAATAAAAGGCTATTTAACGTTTCAATCCTTAGGTGAGACATGAGGTGGTCATGCCAGACAAGATAAATCATAGTTTTACACAAAAGGGTTGGCATAAAAAGACCCAGGTTTTCTGGAACAAAATGCAGTAAGAAATGGCGTGATGAGAGGAGAGAGAGAAAACCAACATTTGTTGGCATATCATGTGAGATTTGCCTGCAGGAATAAATGCCATGAAGTATTAAATTTGATCTGGTATGTTTGGGGAATTTTTCCCCCCTGAAGGCAAGGGTTTTGCTTGTTTTTATGATGCCCAGATGATCTTGTATGTGGTAGTTTACCAGTGCATTGTAACTGTAGGAGAGCAGCTACTAGCACTCATGAAGTGTATTCGGTTTAGCTGCGTTCAACCCTTGAAATCACACAGGATGCAGCTGTCTAACTTGCACATAGCATTTCTTGGTATTTCCTTAATTTGCCCGTTCTTCCTATTCGGAATGCCCAGGAGGAACCGTGGGCCCAAGCTTCCGGAACATGCGCGGGGCAGACCCACGGCTTCTTTCCCGCAGAGCCTGCGCTGAGCTGCTGCTGCTGCGGCTCCTGGGACAGAGGCCTGCGCAGTCGAGCGCAGTCTAGAGCAGCCGGGGCTGCAGGGGCTTGATCTGACCAGAGGAGTTACTGGAGATCGATGAGTTCAGGGGTAGTCGCCCTGGCAACTGAAACCCCTCCCTCATTGGGCATTCGCACAGGGCCCCTCTGCAGTCACATAGCTGCACATTAGCTGGGCTACAGCTGGCTACTGGTAGCAGGACCCCTACAGGGAATCCAGGGCCTGTATTCATAAAGCATCAGGAGTGCTAGTCTTGGATCAGGTTGGCTTGTTGGCGTGCAATGGACGAGGTTAGGACATTGACAGGGGAAATCTAATCCAAGATCAGTGCTCCTGCTCAGATGCTTTATGAATACACACACCCTGATCTAGGGTTAGTTTGACATTTTACCTCAAAATGGATAAGGCTGCGATATTGACTGGGAAAACCTGATCCTAGATCAGTGGTCCTACTCTGAGACACTGGGGATACGGGCTCAGAAGTACCTATCTTGTGATTCCCCATCTGGTACATGCTGGGCACAACTGCTGTTTCTCTCCACCACAGTGAGGGATGTGACACTTTTGGGATGCGGTTGGGGAATTCGGGAGATCTACAGCCCTGACTGATGCCTCCATACAGATGGAACACCCCCCCCGCCCCCCACCCTACCTCCTCATTTATCTCCGCGTAGCTCACAGCTATTCTCCCTGCGTTGCCTGGGAGATGTGGTGAGGGGTGGGGCGAGGCTGCACCCTCTTCCCCTCTCCTCCTCTCCTGTCAGCAGTAACGGAAACCGTTAGCAACCCTGTACCAAAGGGGGGCCTGCTTTAATTTTTTTTTTACTGCGAGTTGATGGGAAATAATTCCACACCTGGACGTTGAGCCGGTGCCAGCACAGACTACTGAAGGGCCGTCCTGGGTCATTCTCTGGGAATTAATGAAGGTTGGGTGGGAATCATTATAGCCGAATCTTCCAGCTATCATTTTAACGGGCATAATTAATCAAAACTTAATTTAAATTTAAAGTTTTGTGGGAATAAATTGTTTGAATGTTAAAGCTGGGGCAATCCTGTTACCTGACCAAATTTTTTTTTTCTTCCCTGGGTGAATTTTTTTTCTCTCTCTCTGGGCTTCAGAAAATGTAGCCCTCCCCATCACTGTTTTTAAGTTCTTATGATCCTTTGCCAGATTGGCAGAGAGAATGAGTGATTTGCAGTACGAAGGGGCCAATCGTAGCTATGCCGCGATACTCAAGAATTTACACAGGCAGGATTGATTTGGCATGTCAGCTGCAAGCGGGGAGATGAATCCAGAAAGCATACACAGGAAGTGATGTAACAGTCGCACACGCACACGGTTCACAACATACACGTGCCCGGGACAGGAAGTCGCTGTCCTGTTCTCGGCTGCAGGGATCAAATCGATGCTGCAGTCAATCTCCACTCCCAGCGTCCTGCGCTTAAACTGCATTATGCAGGCTGGAAGGGTGTTAGCTTAATGCCTTTTATAACACACTGTATCAGACAGGAGAGTTTACAGACATGATTTCATTGGCAAATTAAATTTCCCAAGGGCCAAATTTACACTATATATTACATTACAATTATTTTTTTAAATAAATGACCCTTATGAAGAGAGAGCCCCTAGAGAAAGACACTCCCTGCATGATGTCAGGGTTATATTTAGTAGCGGTCTCTAAAGGACATAAAGCAATCAAAACAAATATGAAATCAAATAGCCTGTAGGTGTCCCTGTGAATATATTATACTTATGCACCATATGGGGGTTCTTTCCTTACACACACAATGGTGGAAAAATGCATTTTTAATATACATTCAAATAATGGAATGAAGAGCCTGTTACTATTTATATGTAATTTTATTTAATGTATAATGAGTGTGCTGTCACTCCCAGGTCTGTGAAAAGGGGTGGGGTGGGGGGAGTGACCTCACAGCTGTAGCCACGGGGTTGGGTAGGTTGGCAAGTGGCAGCCCCCTGAAAGATGCCATTCCTGAGTTCATTTATTTTTGGCATTTTTTAGTCCTCATGGAAACCAGGTATCCTCATACATGGTATTGTAATGTAATGTAATGCAATGTACAGTGAGTGTTGTGATAAGAGGGATTTGGGTGTGTCACAGGGACACACATCAAGAGATCTGGCTCCCTTTGACAGCTGATAGCAGGAGAGAACGTTCAACATTAAAGCCAAACGCCAGTGCCCCCCAGAGATATTTAGAATCTTAAAATAAGTATTTCCTCTTTAGTCGGCAGAAAGCGCACTACTGACTTGTACACAGTCCAAATCGCAAGAGACGCGGATAACCCGTTGTTTACACAGATGTGTGCGAAACGGGAATACCATCGAAGAGCAGACCACAAAAACCCTTAGACCAGAAAAGAGGCCTTTCTGTACGCGGTATTGTGCTTTGATGTGTCCCCCTAGTGTTCCCGTGAAGTATTGCTCTGGATGAGTCTCTTATACGCTTTATTTAATGGTCACTCGACCAGTCGCTCGCTTAAATGGTTTGAGGTCATCTGCTTTGCATAATTCCAGCGCGAGGACAGTGGCCTATGTTTTTTTTTTTAAATGCAGGATTATTCATCTTATTTTTGGCACAGGACTTGCTTACACTTTAAAAAAAAAAACCTATGATTTATTCATTCGCAAACTGATGGCTGCTTTGATCTGTCCCTCTTAGTGTCAGTACGTATTTCAGGCAATGCCAGGTGCCTTCATTTAAAATATTCTTCTTAGCCCTGGACTGGATGAGTACATTTCGCACAACTCCAGCTGAAATTGCCAGCGTTATTTAAAAATATTTGGCTCATATTGAGAAATAGCCAATGGGATTGTGAAGGTTTTCTATTTTTATGCACAGTTTAACACGCTGAAATGAGTTATATGGCACCCGCAGGACAAGGGGATTCGCCAGAAGTGCATGCGAATCGCACGTAACGGCTATCGAAACAATTTTTATTTTTTTCTAACTGTCAGCTCAGCAGTGCACTTGAGAGTGCGAGGACCCACCTTCTGTCTCCGTTGCTGGCACTCTCCCTCCTCTCCCTCCTCTCCCACACCTCTCACCTTATGTCCAGGATTGCTGACGCGTCGCCGCGGAGCCAAAAAGCCCCACCGCCCCCCCCCCTCTCCAGATGAAAACGGCGTGCAGCAGGCCGAAATGCTGATGGCTGCCAGATATCTGGAGCGCGTCGCCCCTTTTGATCCTCCGGGAGATTTTCCGCCCTCTGTTTGTTTTTTTCCCCGCCCTTAATTAACGTGTTCGACAAATTGACGAAACAGAAAATTCCGCCAAAACGCCTACAGGGGAAACAAAGAAATGCAGCTAACTGTGCTAAATTTACCCGCGTTAATCAATGCGCCTCTGTTGGTGGTTGCATGTAGGCCTTTGGTCTACTGTTAATGCTGCAGGCCTATGTGAAGGCTAGCCTATATTTTTGCGCCGGCTCACTGTCAGTTCAATCGCTTTTTCCATGGGCCAAATTACCACTGGAACATTGTGCGTGGGTAGCCTACACGCTAAAACAAATTCCTTTGCATGATGCTGAACCTCTCTGGTTTTGTCCTGTGAGTGTTAGGTGATTGAGAATTTTTGGGCTGGGTTCGTCCCAGATGCTGTCTGGGTATACGCACTGAATATGCTGATTCATTCATTTATTTTTTCCAAACAATTCCTGCTTTTGTCTGAGTCTAAAATTGGCTTTGGAAGAGCTACCTACCACAGTATCAACCGCTTTTGAGAATAGGCCCACAAACCCAAAACCCGAAACATGATTTTAAAGAGAAAGGAAAAAAGCAAGTGAGTGAAGGAAAAGAGGATTTCTTTAGCTGGCCCTTGGCATACTGTATAGGGATGCTTCCTATAAGGGACACTGGTTTTGCGTTTACTCAGGAGGGCTACGGTTCTGCCCAACCAACAGGTCCCCTCAGCCCAAACAGCTCATAGGGACTGACTGTCACCACTCTCCCTCAGTCAACATGGCTCCCCTCTACATACACATAATTATGCTGTTTGAGATGGATATCAGGCAGTTGAACGTTTGCTTCCTACACATTCGCCCACCCAGAGATATGGCTACTGTGTGTACTCATCAACCCCTCACACACACACGCACACACACACACTGCTAAATGATCATGGCTATTCCTGATGTGTTTGGCTAGTATGTGAGCAGTATTTAGCAGTTTTGGCCAGTGTGTGAGGGGGGCAGTGGCAGGAAGGGTGGGGGTGGGGGTAATGGACCATCTGACCTACATAGGGCTTATAAACGTCATGAGCAACAGATGCACACACACACACACACACACGCACATGCATACACACAAACAGGCGCATGCGCACAGACAATCGACGTGGGGTCTCCGGCATAGCCAACGCCACGGTATCACGCCCGTAACGTTAATTGAACGTGATTGTGACCTCATGCGTAGCAGGGGAGGTTAGGAACTGACAAAAGACCACTGTATTTTATGTTGTTTTTTTTTTTTTTGTTTTTAGAGAAGGATTTGGTTGGGGAGGTCTAAAGCGAGCAATGACCGCATACACTGATGTCAGCCTTTTGTGATCGTGTGAGCCCTATTCATGTTATGTCTCAAGGAAGCCATTACATGAACCCTTTATGCAGAAACCCACCTCTCTCACATTAACAGTAGAGATCCTTTTAATGGCCTTTGGGTGTATTTCCCTACATAAGTTGAGCACACACAAGCTGAACATACCTGCTTAATGGCATGCTACGCGCTCTGGATAAAGGAACATTTTATTCAGATGAATAATGCAAAGTCATTTGGCAGCTTTCCATATGCAGTATCCTGAGACAATGAGTTCACTTCATAGAATGCTGCATGTGGATTCAAACCTGCACACACCATAAAAACATTAATACAAAATATTTAAAAAATAAATAAAAATAAAAAATTAATAAATAAACCAGGTCAATAAAGAACATCTTTTATTGAAAGGGTAGGCCCTAAAACCATTGTCTGCTATTGCAGGCTTTGCCCAGCCAGGGCTGAAGCGAATGACCACATTCTTTTCAGATGGCAAGATGAAAAAACAGAGGGCCAAGATACATGAAATTATTTTAGGAGACATTGGGTAGCATTGCTTTGGATTACAGCTTGTTCAATTTGTGTGAGCTCAGATAGCCAAAATTGTTTGTTGTAACTTGGCCTCATTTTGATATCAAAACTTTTAACGACAGGACTAGATTTAGATCATTTTAATTAATGACTTGTAGACAGGGCTCTGTACGCATGAGTAACTTTTTTTTTTTTTTTGGAGATTATGAATACATTCAAGGTGCATTATAGCCTGCTCTCTCGGTTTGCTGACCATAAGTGGTTAAGACAGAATTGTGCATGCGTAGGCTACTGTAGACTTTGAACTTTCCAGCTTCCTAGCTGAAGTTCAAGCCTTTTGTTTAGTTTAAATTCATTGGTGTGCAGTTTGTTAATGAATGATGATTCCACCAATTGGGCACAGGTATTGGGGAGTACACCTCTTTCTCATTTGGAGAATTACATGCAGCATTGCAAAATAAAAATAGAGAAATCATCGCGATTTCTTAAAACCTGTTTACAACGCACATTCTGTTAAAGAAAACATGACCCATATTAAACACCGTGAACTGTGCGCCACCATGCAATGCAGTTTGGGGACACGGGTGAACATGATAAACAGACCAATTTGTCTCTACACCAAAGCTGGTCTCTGTACTCGCAAGTGTTTCTGTATGAAGCGCTACAATGAAACCATTTTATGTATACACACAAACCGCAATTGTTTGCTTTGGAACTTTGGGACAACAGTTAAAAATCGATGTCACCACGGCGGAGGAAGCCATCGTGTTCAAAGGGGGAGCGGGGCAAAATACGAAACGTGCAATTGTTCATTGGTTAATTTTACATGGGTGGACATACGTCGAGGACTTCACACTGAGTACACTAATACCTTTGATGTAAGGTGAAAGAAACCGGGAACGTTAAGGGGTCATTATTTTCGCACAATTGAGATGACACCTCCCTCCTCGCCTTGGTACATTCTGAAAGTAGGTTGTTCTTGGTCGAAATGTGTAGCCTACTCTGTAAGAATGTTTCGGCTCCCCTCGACTTCACTGGGATTGTTGCTTAAGAAGTCTATGTGGGTAGCGAGGTCCAGATCCTTCATTATAACATTTGCCGGACCGACGACAAGAGTCATGATCTGTTTCCGAGGTTAAAGACCGCAAAGAAGTCTTATTCTCCCCGTAGTTGTAGTTATCTGCAGGTTGTTTTACGGTTAAGATCTGTTCTTTTTTTTATTTGACCACGTTGTAAGTGTAGGATGCCGGTGAAAGGGGGACGAGTGGCTTACCCGAGCAAAAAGGAGCAAGTCGTAAGTAACTTTGAAATAATTTGACTTTAATGGTTTATCCTAAATTGCAGGCAAATTGCCACCCAGTGGTGCCACCGTAACTCATTTTATTGGCTTGGACTCGCGCAGGGGCTTCGGCTCAAACGTAATTTTGGGCAGAGGCATTGCCGAGAGCTTATTAAGTTTGCCTGAAGTTTGTCACGGGGCTCTCTGTGGAATGTGAACTTCACCTGTTGTTTTTCTCCTAGTTCTGACTTTTAAAAACTGAAAATGTCTATCCAGTCTTACTGGCTACTTCAGTGTTTTCTTAAATTGTGTAATTGTTTATACTTGATGTGCTGGGCGAAATTTGTCACCTAACGGTAATAGTGGGCAGATGATCATAAATGAAACGTTATGACGCAGGACAGTCTTTGGTATCCAGAAAACATTTCATACTTTGTTTATTGTATTCCGTAGTAACGCATAATTACATTTAATTTTTAACGTATATTAAAACTGGCCTTTGAACTCTGAATAGCAAGATGGTTGAGTATTTGCTCGTCTTTTAACAACCTGAAATTAGTGTGCGTATATCTTCTGAGTTTCACTGTAAGTAGGCAGCATGAATAAATGCACATTTGGCCATTGGCGAACTGTATGGAAATTGGGCGATTTTTTAACGTGACTAATGCGATCCTTTCGTCTTGAGTCACCAAGTGCGTTGTCCACGTAGCTTCCGAACGACTGCTGTGAAGTTTCGCCGATTTACAGTGCGGGCCAATTCTTAAGTTTTGAGCTCAAGGGATTTCTGTGTAAAAATAACATTCCGCTCCCAAAACCGCGGTTGCTGCTATGGCGTCCCAGTTATCGTGCCTTTTATAGGACATTTCCATTTGAGCAAAATGATGGGTTGTGTGGTAGCCTACGCGGCTCTTCCCAGATGAACGCTGCGTTCTTCCGCGCAGGAATTTTCTTTACTATTTTAAGAACGGACGGCGCGCGCTGCGCCTGCCTTAAGAGTGCTTTCGTGCCGTGTGTGCACAGCGGGCGCAATCGATGGCCAGGAAATGTTTTCGTGTGTTATTATTACACTACCTGTTGGATTTCAGGCACATGAAAAAAGCCCGTGCTGTGTTTCTCCTCCGACTGCAGTGGTGGACTCTAGATGGTAGCCACCTGTGGATGGGAGGGGGTGGTTGGGGCATCACGACCTTGTTTTAACACAAGCTCTGGATATCGTTGCCAAAGACGGGAAACTTGTACGGCTGTTTTGACTGCGCTCTTCGGTGAAGTTGGCAGAGCCTGCATTTTAGCTGGTATTTCCTAATACTTTTCTTCTGATGGCTGGCGGATGTTGATGGGCGCTTCTTGTGTGGGGCGGCATGGCCTTGGTCTCTTCCCTTCTCCTGGCACTCTTCCCCAGTGTTGCTGTCCCATTGCAGTGCCATGGTTGTCCCATTGTGTTCCCATTTCTTTCCCATTGTGGTCCCTATAGGGTCCTGTTGTGGTCCCACTGCAGTCTCTATACGGTCCTGTTGTGGTCATACTGCGGTTTCTTTACAGTCCTGTTGTGGTCCTATTGCGGTCCCTATACGGTCCTGTTGTGGTCCTATTGCAGTCCCTATACGGTCCTGTTGTGGTCCCACTGAGGTCTGTATACGGTCCTCTTGTGGTCCCATTGTGGTTTCTATACGGCCCTCTTGTGGTCCCATTGTGGTTGCATTACCACGATGTGGTCCTGATGAGGTTGGCGCAGGCACCTGCTCCCAGGTCTGTCCTCTTGTGCAGTCATTATCTGTCCAGCTGGTCACAGCAGGGGTCTGATTTGGAAGGGGATTATTTATGCCCAAGGCCGGGTTGGAGCATCGGATCAGCTCAGAGCTGGGCGGGGGGGACGGGTGAGCTTACCCCCCTAACCTGAGAGAACCCCACCACAGCCCCCACCGCACCCCACCAGCTCCCGGATCATCACCGCTTCACCCCTCCTCATTGGCTGTCGGATCCTCCGACCCACCACTGGCATCGCCCCTGCAATAGCATGACTTTATCTCTTCATTTAATCTGGGGACTGCAAAACCGTCATCAAAACCATGTCTGTTTTAGTACACGTAGCATTATTGTAGTTCAAGTGCGGTTTGTCTTGTAGTCCAAGTGTGCTTTGCAGATGGAAAATAAAGGTTATTAGAACACATTTAAGTCATAACACTGTAAGAAATTGAGAGCAAACAAGTACATATTTATTATAGTGTCTCTTAAATGGGAGCCAATCTTCCAGTGTGTGTTCAGTTCTGTAAGGTACTTTGAATGCAGAAGTAGGTTTCATCAATTCTTTTGGAAAAGGAAGTGAACCGTTTTGCTTCTGTAATTTGTGTGTTCAGGTATGGGCGTGAATTTAAATTGAGCATTTGCATTTACACAAACGGTCGGGAAAATCAAGCAAGGTGTGAGAATCAGGTGCTACCACCTTTCCCTCCTTTGGGTTCTCAAAAAAACATTTTGCTCACTCACTAAAATGTTAATATTGTTTTTTTATTCATAGCAAACTTCTTTAGACTGACGTGAATTAGGCTATTCTTAAAAATATATTTGTTGTTTGATATTTGTGCTTTGCCTTGGTGCCTAGTGGTTAGAGTGCTGGACTCTAGACCTGGAGGGGTTGCAGGGTTGAATCCAGTGTGGTGGGTGTTCATCAGGCATAATTTTTTTCTTGTCACCCTGCCTCCCTCTTTTATATGCCCGCTTATTTGGGGAACGGTTTTAACGGCACACGTTGCACCTGCTCAGGGAGAACCCTGGGGCTGTTGTACTTTGCACTGTACTCTTTAAAGAGCTCAGGTGGCCATGTTCAGTAAAGCATGTCAGAGCAGGAGCGTGGATCTAGGGTCAGGCTTGCCCTGTTCCGATCCCAATCTTACCCATTATAAGCTTCTGGCTGAAACTGATCTGAGGTCAGCTCTCTTACTCTTGAGACGCTTCATGAGGACGGGCCCAGAGCTTCAACCTTTCCTGCAGGAGAGTAATGGAGGGAGAGAGGGAGAGAGGGAGAGTAAGGAAAAAAAGGGCAAAACACGAGCACGGTACGGAAAGCGCCTTGGCGCTCGTCCCCGTAGACCCCCGGCGGCGAGGAGCACTGGCGGGACAGGCGGTAATCCCCCAGAAGGCCGCGGGAAGCACGGCTCTGCCAGCGCTAATCTCCCGGGGGGCCTGCTGGCTGCTCCGGCTCTCCTTTACCACATACCTCTTTAATTAGGCTCTTCTCTCACCCTCACATTATGTATTTATTTGTTTATTTTTCTCCATTTATTATAGCTATTTGCTCTCTCTCTCTCTCTCTCACTCACACACAGACTCCCCCTGTGTGTGTGTGTGTGTGTGCGTGTGTGTGTATGCACATGTAGGTGTGGTGTGTGTGCATGTGTGGTTAATTGGAATGTGGTTGCAGACAAATCTGCAAGCTTTGCAGAAAAGTGCAGTGAGGAAAGAGAAAAGAGAACATGGAAACAGGGGAGGGGGGAGGAGGTGGGTATGGAATGGGCAGGTAAGGAGGGGGGGGGAGGCTTGCATGTATTGCAGATGCAAGTGTGTTATCCTGGGACATGGGAGCACCCCACCACCCCCCCACCTTACTGTACCCCCCCTCTCCTGAGGTGTGGTTCATGAAGCTGGATATATAATGTGTGATCTCCATTCAAGGTTTGTTGGCTGGTTTTGGGGTGGATGGTAGGGCCAATTTTCTCTGGTTACCACTTTGATGCCAATGAACCACTCCTTCACACGTACGCTCATGCACACGCGCACATGCACACATATACACGGGCACACACACGGACACAAACATGCACACGCACACACTCACGCACACACATACACGCGCGCACACACACACGCAGGGTGCAGGGTGGGTGTGGATCTCCAGATTAGGTGCCTGTCCCATGACCAGTGGGTGTCAGCCCGATGGTGCAAGGTTGACCCACTTTTCTGGGTTGCCAACCAACACACGTGCGTGCATACACGCACACACACACACACACACACACACTGGTCTCTGGGTGATTTTAATGGCCGGCTACCCACCCCCCCCCGTGCCCCCCTCTGCCCCCTCCCAATAAGCTTGGCATGCCTTTCGCCTTATCGCTGCTCTCAAGTGCTAACTCCTCTCCACCCCACCCTCCTTAATTTAGATTCCTGCCTGGTGCATTACTCACTCGCTGGCACCACTAGCAATGGCAGCCCCCCCTATCAGAAATACTCTGCCCCCCTGCCCCCCCCCATGCCAGCTCAAAGATTTATATGCTAGGGTGTACACAGCTTAATAGGTCTTTTGTATCCTTAGTTTACAAGAGGTCTTCAGACAGTGACATAAATGTGTGTGAGAGAGAGAGAGCGAGACAGTTGACACATATGACAAATCTGTGGTAACTCGCAACATTCTCTGCAGTCTTGCTGTCTGGTGTCGCTGCAACGTCAGAGAAACATTGACAGAACGGTGTGTGCTTGCCCCGACAATGTCACGGTCCCCGCAAGCATTATCTTGTGTTTACAAAACTTTCGTTCGTCGTGTCAAGAGTTTAAACTCCGGCCAAGAACAGTTTTACTGTATCAATACACACTTCAGGCACGAAACAAGTTTGCCCAACATTTCAGTTGATGTCCATGACATTTGATTAAATTTCCAATCTGTGCCCCTTTAAAGACCTACAGCTGAAACATTCTGAAACATCATTTTTACAAAAAAGGACATTTACTACAAGGTTACTGAAAGTCTTATTTTCAGTTGTTTATCTTTTTTTGATGTACCTTGGTAGAGATTTGATGCAGCCCCAGAATGATATATTTTTCTGTGTGCTGAGCGTGTCATTTGCACATACAGTTTCCGCATGAAGCGGTGTGGTTTTTTTGTTGTTGTTGTTTAGTTTCCTCTTTCAGGAGAGAGCAGCAGTGGATCAGCTGTATTTTCTCCTGACAATGGGATTCGCTGCTATTTCTGTGTCTGTGGCACGGAACACGGGAGAGCTGAGGCTTCCGCACGGATGCTGCTGCCATGGTGATTGCGTAACCGTAACAACGTGCCCTGAACTCCGAGCCCTAGAAAAAAAAAAAAGAAGAAGAAAAAAAAAAGCAGAGCGTTAAGGTTAATCTGAATGAACTGTGACTTGTGTTCGTTCTTAAAGGTCACTTTTTTGCGGTAATTGTTTCAGTTGAAGGTCATATTAGCCGTTACTGTTTTTTTTCATTATATTTGGTGGAGTTAATAATGTACAGTCTCCCGGCTTGCTCTGCTCAGGCCAGAATGGCCCGAGGGGAGAATGTTTCTTGGCAGGGTTCATTTTAGAAGAGGCCCCCTCTGCCGCGGGGCCTGGGGGTGGTTGGTCGCGGACTTCCGGGCCCTCGTGGGCTCAGGCTGTGCTGCCTGTTCGGCAGGTGGAACATTCTGGTGCATTTTTGAACAGTGCTTGTACTGTTCAGGAAGTTCAGTGGGAATAGTACTGGTACGTTTCGCAACGCCGCTCCGGAGGTGTTTAATGGAGAGCCAAGGGGCCAGGAATGTTGGCTGCGTTTCACTGGTGACGCTGCAACACATTGCAACAAGGTAGAACGCACTATGAGCTCTGGGCCGTAGTGTGAAGGGGTTTGATTGTGTTGCCCTCCTGGTTGCCATGGCTGCAACGGTTTTAAAGCATTAGTGATTGAGCTCCGCCGTGCACTTGAGGCCTCCTCTGAAGGTGACTGAGGGGGGGCGGAGCTTATCTGGGAAACTGCAGGAAGTGGGCGGTTTTCAGAGTGCTTCCTTCCTTTTTCTGGCGCTTTCCTCACGGCCACACCCTGGGAGAGTTCCTGGGGGGGAGTTTGGTGGGAGGGGAGGGACAATCCAGAGACGCGGCCGCAGAGCATAAATGTAGATCAGGATGTCAGAGGAACTCTGAGGCTGTGACCCTCTGTAGATGGCCCCTCCCTGCAACCCCCCCTCCCCAATTCTCCTTAAAGTGTGCTTTGCGGTCGGGTGGGCCAGGAGGGTTTGAGGGGCTTTATCCAGTTGAGATGAGAGGGGTGTGGAACAGCTAACCCGAGATTAGCTCGCCGCGCTTTCCACGCGACGGGCAGAGAGAAGATGGCCTCTTTCGCCCCGAGCTCTGTGCATTTCCGCTGGCCTGAGAGGAAACTGTTTGTTTTCCCAAGAGTCCTGTCGTTTCAGGAAGTGGTTTGGAAGCACACGCACGACGCAGCAACATTTGCCATTTCTGTAAACAGTGGCCCTTTTTGGAAAAATTCCAGAGATGCAGATGTTAGGAAGGAGGGGGTGTTTATAGAGCAATGTGTGGCATTTTGTCCTCCTTGGGGGTGGGAATACCTAATATGCTTCACCATGCAAAATGTATATGTGTAGCAAGCTTGATTTAGCATATTGAAATATGAGGGCAACGTTGTGGTATAGTGGTGAGGGTTTGGTACTGTAGGACGGAGACTAGGAGGCTGTTGGATGAAGGCAGTTGGATGCCCTGTGTGAGGACTTCAGCTTATCAGTTAAATAATGTAATATAAGGAAATGACCTTTTCAGACAAATTCCATTTGAAAATATAACCCTGGGAAAAGGTTAAAAGGTTTGGTCAGATGTTTGTCCCTGATACGGCGAACTAAACACTTCTCAAGTCCCTGGGGGTCAACCCCCCCTATTCATTTGAAAGGTTAACTGAGGATGTCGTCCTCACCTCCGTGATTGCATTCAGGACTTGGACTTCATCTTTTGGACAAAGGAGGGGGGGGGTCGGGGGGGGTTGGTTCCTCATAACACACCTGTGTGTTTGACTTTTTGAAAAATGATTCTTATTGAACCGTCCCCGTGGTGGAGTGGAAATCTACTGGCTGCCGCTGTGGTGTTTACCTGGAGCTGGGGCGCGGGAGCACAAACAGCGGCAAACATTGTGTTCGTCCCGACAATGAGAGAGGGACTTCCTGCGAGGGTTTGGCGGGGAACAATGGCCGGACACTGCGACAGCTGATGGGGGCGGCCGATAGCGAGGGGAGGAAGTCGAAGTCGGTTCTCCAGGCGGCAGGGGTCAGAGGTCAAGTCGGTCATTTTTCTGTTGCAGCCTGTTGCAACACGTACGGTACAGCTGTACCACACAGTACTGGGAAGCACAGGGGGAAATTAGCTTAAAGTACATCTCACTCAGATAGCAGGTAGTATTTCTTTATATTTATATTATTATTATTTTTTTTTATGTAAGGGGTTGTCAATACAAGGGACCGTTTGGCATGTAGTAGAGGCTGAGACCCTAAGTGTTTTGGTCCAGGGTTAATGCAGTGGTGAATGCTCTCTAGTCTGTAGGCAAATGAGGAGGCTAACTGGGCTGAATAGCCTGTTCTCCTCATTATGTATTCTTATGTTCTGGATGGGCTGAATGGCTCATTCTCCTCATTATGCATTCTTATGTTCTTATGTTCTGGATGGACTGAATGGCCTCTTCTGCTCATTATGTATTCTTATTTGTATGATGGGATACAAAGCTTGTTTCTCCCAAAAGAAGAAAAAAAAACAATATTGGAATATATGCACCATGCTCTGTAGATTTTTATATTTTTATATGATGTTGATATAAGGCAATTATTGTATGTTCTTGGGATGTTACAGTGCGGACAAATATATAGAGACACAAAAAGTAAAAACGGTAATACAAAGCGATGAAGAAATCAGTGACTAAAATAAATATCAGATTTGGTCCAGGCCCGTGTCTGACAACTGCTGGCGTGATCACCACTGTCCTAGTACAGTTTGGCTTGACTTCCTCTCTTTGCAGATTACATAATAAGTTATTTTTTTACTGGAACTTCTTATTTTAGGCTGGCTAGCGTTCAGCTCTTGTGCTTTGTGTGAAACACCCCTCTCCATTTAATTTTGTACAAAGACACTAACCAAAATGGGGAATTTGTTTTGTTTCTTGTAGCCCGTTGTGTATGGTATGACAGCTGTACTGTGGAATTTATCTGACTTTGGGAATCCTCTTATAGGACATCCACTATAATGGGAGCAAGCAAATTGAGAGGAAAAAAAAAAAAAAAACTACAGGAATACAATGTGTCATTTAACAAATACTTTGTGAGGACTCACAATTAGTCCTCACAAGGGAGCGTTCAGACGAGTGGCTGAATGAATCATGGAGCAGCCTGGGCTGGGGGGTGGGGGGGCGGGGGTGAGGAATTGGTCGTGTGAATTAAAACATTGTTTGCGTAAGGGCTGGGGAGGCGATGTTGAAAAGCACACATTGTTTTCGGCACATTTCCTTGGGCTGGAGGGGCACTGAACCCACAATAAAACCCTTTGTGTGTGTGTGCGTGCGTGCGTGCGTACGTGCGTGCGTGTGTGAGTGAGTGAGAGAGAGAGAGAATAAATAATGGATGGTTAAATCATCGCAAAAATATATATACATTTTTGTGTCTGTGAGCCTGCGTGTATGTGTATGCACATAAACATGCACACCTGTACATTAAAATATAAATACGTATTTATCTCATTTGTAACCTGTTCTTTGTCTTTTCTCCGCACCTGTAAAGACCAGTTATATATGCAGACCTGCCTGCTGTACCCCACTGTCACCTGGCAGTCCCCAGGCAGTCCCCATAAGATGGTGTCTAATCAGAACCTGTGCACGTAAGCCGCAGTGGTCCGGAAATAAGCCTTGCTCAAGTTTTTACTGCACGCTGAAACCTGCAGGTGCAAAGGTATGGAGGGGAATGCCTCCCCAGGCCTGCTGTTGGTGAAAGAATAGTGAGAAATATTTAATCCCCCCCCCCCCCCCCCCCCCCCCCCCCCAACATACACCCACATTCATGTTCCCTGGGGGAATTCTGGGCTGCTTGTAATTGAACAGCCTCTGTCATTTAAAATGTGACATCCTTTGAGCGCCTGTGCAGTTTCAATATATATGCACCGGTCCGTGACCACAGATGGTTTAAGGGGTGCCTGTACCGAAACCAGACGGATTAAGGGGTGTCTCTACCGTAACCACAGTCAGTTTACAGGGATGGTTCTCAGTACTTTTAAGGGACTGGAGAAAATGGAGGGCCTCGGACGCAGGAATGATGGTGACGATGGTGCTCTGTGATGACACGTTAAAGGAAGGCTTCCCAACAGGCTGTTCTTTGCTGGGGGTGGTGCCCAAGTTCAATTAAGTTCCTCACGAGGGACCTCTTATCAGCAGCCTTAAGTACTTTTAAAAACGCTGCCCTGGAGGGCTTGGTGGGGCCGACATTAATGGAAAATCCATTTGGTTATCTTGTTTCCTCAACAGTTTGTTTTTGAAGATGCTGTTTATTGTGCGGATTTGCTGATGGCTTACTCACCATAGAAAGCCCGGTTTCTTTTTCCTTTTTTTTTCTATTTTTTTTTGTGTCGTTGCCTGCTTTGGTTGTTTACCGTAGCCTGGTTGTTTTGAATGTTCAGCTAATAGCTTAAAATCCCATGGGGAAATTGGTTCCTGTAAAGGAACTGTGGTCACTGGTCATTTATTGGCCTCATCCCAGGTCACCTGTGTTTACGTGTTCTCCTGTGCACCTGTGTGTGTTAAGAGGAGGAGGAGAAAGAGAAAGAAGTGCAAGCTACCATCTCTGTTGTAGTGTTTTCTGCAATCTTATACTGAAAGTTTAGAACCGCCTTCTCTCTTTAAGAAGTGAATGATGCCGCTGTCAGTCATTTTCCTTCCACTTCAGAGTTATTTCATTGGAGAAAGAGTGTCTTCCTGAAGCAGGTATGCTTGCTCTCTGCCGGAGACGAGGGAGGCTCAGGTAACAGGTCGTATTACCTTTCAGCCAGGTGAGGAGGGCTCTGATTGGCTGTGGCCGTGGGAGGGTGGGCTGTGCCTACAGCCCTCAGGTTGCAGTTGCTTTTCTTTTTTTTTGCCCCCTGCAGTGCATTGTGGGAGAACTTCAGGCAGTCTTTGATCTTGCTTATCTCTCTCCCGTTCTGTCTGAAAACGGTGCGCACACCAGAATCTTGGAAGTTGGATGGTACAGAGCGATGGCGAGGTTTGGCATTTCTGTTCGCTGGGGCTAGAGCAGGGGTGTGGTTGCCGTTCTGAGGCCTTGTTTTTTTTCGGAGAAGCTTTTTAGAATTTCCCCCACCCCCCGCTTTGCCGTTTCCCTCAGGACTCCTGCACGACTCCGGCAGGTAGAGGGGGTGACCTCAAAATGGCTGTCAGATTCCAGGATCAGGTAAGACTCGGGTGTGAGAAAACAAAAGCCTGCTGGTCAGCATGCTATCGGTCCTCTCGTTTCTGTCAGGTGTTGCTGATGTACTTGTGTTTTTAAAAAAAAATCTGGGTTTTGGTTGCCAAGTGACATTGTGAAGGTTATCGGCATGCGCTGATATTTAAAAAATGCAAGCAAACCGCATGGCTAGGGCAGGTTTTGTAGTGTCCACTGTCAACGAGCTGTGCTGGAAATGCTTTTGCGCTTTGCTTTGTCTCGGATGGCTGTGCGGCGCTGGGGTTCTGCTAGCGTGACGCGTGACCTGAGGATTGCAGGTTTAAATCACAGGTGGGGTGCCAGTGATGTAAAAAAAAAAAAAAGCTGCACCGAAAGCTGATTTAAACAGGAGGGACACTCTCTAACGACAAGCACCTCCACGCACCGAAGCCGTAAATGTATTTGAATGAGGATATTTGTTGTGATTGAGGGTGCTGCTCGAGCTCCCCAGCGTTCGTTTGCGTTTCCGTCGTCTCCCAGTCCTGAGGAGGTCAGGGTTACTTCGCCCCGTGAGTGACACAGAACTCCGGCCCAAACTGAGCGCTGCCTTTGATCTCTCTCCTTAATGCTCTAATTTAGCCGTCTTAATTGTTTGGTTTTTACTCGTCAGCTTTTGCGGCGCTAATTTTAGCATGTTGTGTTTTTTTCCCCACACACTCGAGAGAGCTGGCTTCAAAGCTTCGAGAACCCGGCTCATTAGAGCGAAAACAATGTGCCAGAGTAAATATGAAACTTTCAATATAAAAGGAATCAAGAACTAATTTTGTCCCTGTGTGTGTGTCTGTATCTGTGTGTGTGTGTGTGTGTGCGTCTATGTGCGTGTGCAGAACAGTTGAGTTTTTGCAGATAAGGAAATAAGGCCAAATGAGGAACGTGGTGCAGTGTGGTGATTTTGGGCCCTGATTCCTATGTGATAATGCTAAGCTTAGTTTTTTTTAGGCTAAAATGGAAATGGCCCAGTTGATTTATCACGGAGTACCATACTTTTGTCATTCCCAACAAACTCTTAAGGTGCGTTTCTAAAGTAATTACCTAAATAATGTGGCTTCCTTCTCCCCCCGTTAGGCACTGATATCGCGGGGACTGTGAATGGTTCACGGAGGTTCACTGAAACAGTCCTCCCATTAATAGTGCTTATGATGGTGTTGTGCGCAGGGTGTGTTGAAAACACGCTTATCATTAACATCTGAATGCCTGTCTTTGTGATGTTGCTGTTTTCACTGACATCAGTGTTTATTTTCCGTAAATGAGGGTCAGGCAGATCTCAGGGCCCGAGCGCGGCGCAGAGGACAGGTGATAGATGTTGTGCTTATCTCGCATGTTCTCTGGCGTGGGATTGGCTCTGAGGGTCAGAAAGTATCTCTGATCCCTGACTCAGTGCCGCGATTGTGTCTTCGGGGGGGGGGGGGGGGGGTGGATAGAGGGGGGGAGGGGTTTCTTTTGATCAGATTTTGGCCTCGACTCTTGATAGACTGAGGAATGTGCATGTTTGTGGTTTCATGTTTTTTATTTTCTGTAAACTGGACGTTATCTCTTCCTGTAGATATGAGGGTGAGGCAAAACCAGCTGATTAAACACATTGAGTTTGATTTGTTTTTCCTTCATGTTTTTTTTTTTTTTTGCATAAAATGTGATTTGAGGTATAAACAGTAACTTTGGCCAAAATGCTTTTGGCCAAAAGTTAAAAAGGAATGGAAAATTAGGAATGCGTATGCGTGTGTGTGTTTTTGTTAGGTGCATGTGTGTGTGTTTGTTTGGTGCATGCCTGTGTGTTTGTTAGGTATGTGTGTGTGTTTTCGGTAGGTGCGTGTGTGTGTTTTTGTTAGGTATGTGTGTGTGTTTTTGTTTGGTGCATGTGTGTGTGTTTGTTAGGTATGTGTGTGTGTTTTTGTTTGGTACGTGTGTGTGTTTGTTAGGTGTGTGTGTGTTTTTGTTTGGTACGTGTGTGTGTTTGTTAGGTGTGTGTGTTTTTGTTTGGTGCATGTGTGTGTGTTTGTTAGGTATGTGTGTGTGTTTTTGTTTGGTACGTGTGTGTGTTTGTTAGGTATGTGTGTGTGTTTTCATTAGGTGCGTGTGTGTGTGTTTTTGTTAGGTACGTGCTTGTGTGTTTGTTTAGGTGCGTGCATTTGTGTTTGTTATGTATGTGTGTGTTTGTTTGGTGTGTGTGTGTGTGTTTGTTAGGTATGTGTGTGTGTGTTTTTGTTTGGTGTGTATGTGTTTGTTAGGTATGTGTGTGTGTGTGTGTGTGTGTGTGTTTGTTAGGTATGTGTGTGTGTGTTTTTGTTAGGTGTGTGTGTGTGTGTTTGTTAGGTATGTGTGTGTGTGTTTGTTAGGTATGTGTGTGTGTGTGTTTGTTAGGTATGTGTGTGTTTGTTAGGTATGTGTGTGTGTGTTTTTGTTTGGTGTGTGTGTTTTTGTACTCGCCCGTGTTCGATGCTTATCTGGCTCTCTTGAGGACGGGAACTCTTGATGCGCTGAAATGCGATCTCCTCAGCCTGGCGCACTGCGCGGACGGGGGCCGCGATCTTGTTACGCCGGCGAAACGGCAGACTCTGCCGCGAGCCCAAACAACGCAGGGATGCGCTAAAAATAACGTCCTGCCTCGGGCCGCCCCGTCCCGCCCCGTCTCCGGCTCTGCTTTCGGGACCTCCAGCTGGCTCTTCCAGTGAAGAGCTGCACGCTTTTTCTTTCTGCCCCGCCTTCCCTGCTGCGTAGTGTGCCAATGAGAGAGCCGGGCTTGCAGCTCCGAGGTTGCAGTCTCAAATCCCAGCCGGGGCACTGCCGTCGTACCCTTGAGCAATGTACGTAGCCTGAGTATACTCGAGTATAACCCTGTATGTGTGTGTGGCGTTCACTCGCAAACAGGGCAACGGGGATTAAAATGCAGATTAGAAATCCTAAAATCCTAAAATGCAGATTAGATATGCACCAGGTGCTGAAATGGTTTTGGAGGGTAGGTTGGGGTGGTTGCCATGGAGACAGCTTGTCAGCCCCGAGGTCCTAGGTCACTTTAGGGAGAGAGAAACCCTCCTGTACCTGTCCCTCTTCACCTGCTAGACAGCACTAATCCTTTTAGCCATTACTGCTGTGTCCCCTCCTGGCTTCAACCTGGCAGTTGCCCTCTTTTAAAGGTGCCCTTGACCTGTCTGTGCTGCTGTTGTACAAGCAGTTCACTTTTTCTGTTGTTGTGTCTCAACTTTAAAACATGGACCTGACTGGCCAGCCAACTGACACATGGACCTTATTGGCCAGCCAAACGACACACAGACCTGATTGGCCAGCCAACTGACACACAAACCTGATTAGCCAGCCCACTGAGACACGGACCTGATTGGCCAGCCAACTGACACGCGGACCTGATGAGCCAACCCCTGCTTTGCTGATAATCGCAAGCCCAAATCCACGGAGACTTGTGTGTGCATGTCGAAGCCGGCTTATTGCTTTGGGGCCCAGAGAGTGTACAGGCAGTTTTCTAATAGAAAGAGCCCAGATTGTTTTCCATGCTGTAATTGTCTGTGGACTGTAAGTGCGGGCATTGTTGACTCATCCTTCGATGAGATTGATTTCTCAGTAAAGGTCACATTTCTGATAGAGAGCTCCCTGGGCAGAATAGCTTCTGGTATTCTTTCAAGATTAAACTGCGCTTTTAATGAATCTCATCTACCGCATTACAGTACGTTCTATTTGCTGGGCTAAATAGCTTTTATAATTGTATCGTTTGTTTTTTTTTTCCCTGATCGCTTGAACCTATCGGTGGCATGTTGGTCATGTTGTGTAACTGCTCAATAAGGCAATTGGACAGTTGGTCTGGGAGAGACTTGGATAATTTGCCTTATTGTTGCCTGTAGATGGAGGGGTGGTGTTATAAGGGTAACCCGGCTTGCATGGTGAGTGTCAGCCACCCCGATCCAAAGAAGCTGCTTCCTTCAGCACGGAGGGATCAATACAACACAGCTCAACACAACATGGCTACAGATGTGACTATTTATTTATGAGGGGCAAAGGATGCTTTTAAATATTTCAGATTGAAGGGAAGATTAACTTTGCTGGGATGGGGATCATTTCTGGCTTGGCTGTGAGCAGCAAACTGTCTGTTCCTCAGCAGTAAAAGGTCTGTTCTTCAGCAGTAAGTGGTCTGTTGTATACCAGTAAATGGTCTGTTGTACACCAGTAAATGGTCTGTTCTTCAGCAGTAAATGGTCTGCTTTTCTCCAGTAAATAGTCTGTTCTTTGGTGGAAAATGGACTGTTCGTTGGCAGTAATCAGCCGGTGGTAAATGGTCTGTTTGGCAGTTAATAGTCTGTTCTTCAGCCGTTTGAAGTGACCGAGAGCTTCTCTCGCCCAAGGCCACCAATCAAGATGGAGACCCTGAGGTCAAACGCATCACAAGCATCTCTGTATGGGTCAGTGCCCCCGAAAGATTTATAATCAGATGTGTTTTTGCTCCCCCTCAACATGGAAGGGATCTCTTCACTGCAGCTGATTTTTGAGTAGCAGATCACTTGTTTCAGGGCTCAAGATGTCAATCAAGTGACCGCAGGTAAGAAACAGTACAGCGGATAATACGAGTCCTGCCAGAGATGATTGATACTGTTCTGAAAGTACTGTATCTGAAAGTGTGTTCTCCGGTTCAGGGTTAAGTGGTATTTAAATCTGAATAATGAGTTCCATCTTGTGTATGGGAAGAATGTTGAGATGGTATCTTTTTTAATGGTGGTTTAAGGAGGTGGAGAGTGTCCAAGTGTCACATTTTTTTCGGAGTGTTCTTGGACTCTAAAGACAATGATTTTGTGTGTGTGTGTGTGCGCATGCGGTGTGTCTGCGTGTGTGTGTGTGTGTGTGCATACGTGTGCGTGTGCGTGTGTCTGTGTGTGTGTGTGTGTGTGTGTGTGTGTGTGCGCCTGTCTGTGAGAGAGAGATGGAAACAGGCTCTGACAAGCTGTACTGCAGGCCTGTCTTACAGTGAGGACCACCTGCAGACATGCAGAGCCAGCTCACATGATCCTGAGAGAGAGAGAGAGAGGCTGGTGAAACATTTGATCTAATTTTCTTCTTTCTCTCATCCCCCAATCTTTCCCGCTATAGTTCTCTCTCTCTCTCACACTCACTCTCATACAGACACAGACACAGACACACTGTCTAATTTCTTTTCAAACCTCTGGCCATCTTATGCCCTGGAGCAACAGTGTGTGTGCTTGGGGGGGGGGGGGGGGGATGTAGAGAGGGGTCAAAGGGGAAGTGCAATGTTTGTGTGCTGTACCAACACCTTGCAAGGTGGTAGGCACAAGTGGGGCGTTTTTGATCCTTGACCCCTGACCCCTGACCCCTGACCCCTGGTGTTCTTAGGCTGGACTTCAAGGTGATTTTAAGGGCCGCTTTTGGTGAAAGCTTGATAATGTCCATGACTGGAACACAAACTTTTGCTGCCTGTACAAAGGTAAACTGGGTTCTGGTGCACAGCTGTTACAGTGTGTCTGGTCGTTTTGCCCTTGTGGTTTGTGGGATTTGTTCCCTGTGCACCACTGGACGTATTTCAGTTGGTTTGGGGGACCTGTTCCTCTTAAGTCTTCTTCCAGGACGCTGTCCTGTACAACAAAAGTACGTTTTTGAGGGTGGCATCCTTTAAAAATTAACTTTGGAACGTTTTCGGTGTGCGATGAGCCTTGTGGTCATTCAGGAGCTTTATAGAGACAAACCATGCATGTGTAATTGGTGCTTTCATCCTTCCTAAGAGGCTTCTGTCTTCAGACAAATAGCCAAGGAAATATCGCGCTTGTGTGTGGAAGCGCAATCTTCCTGCTCGTTTTAAAATAAAAAGACATCAGAACGGCAGTTGGTTTTTAACCGAGTGTATCATCAGGTCAGGCTTTTTTTGGGACTCATTCATTTTTAACTTTTTTTTTTTTCAAGTACCAGCAACCTCTGAATTGTCCTGTCCCGTCTGTCCTAGTACACACCTGGTTATGAACTCCACCAGGATATGCTTTTGGAAGAGTTAATGATAAAATCAACACTGCCTTTTGTATTATGCCATATGACATTATAAACTCTAAATAGTAATGTCTAACAGTTTTTGATATTTGTATTTCATTTATTTGTAGTTTATATTTTCATGTCATGCAGACTAAGACGCAGGTTATGGAACCAAACTCCATGGCAACACAGTGTGCCTAAATGTCCCATTGAACGTAAGGCTCTCAGTCCATCATCCGGAATAAAACCGAATGTGACATTTTCAGCACGGCCATGTAATGGTTAAGCAGCCGAATTTGGCTAATTGCAGAATGATCCGAACTTGCCATACATTGCCAGTTATGCCGTTTGACGGTAATTACCGCCGTTAAACACTTTCAAACACCTATTTTTAGCTAAGTGGCACCTGTTTCTGTGTCATTAGGGAGAAAAACTGTAGACCTAGTTGTTATTCAGTGTTACATTCGGTGTGAGGCTTTTTTACGTGCGCTGGAGAGGAATGTTCGCGGTGTACACACCGCGGCGTCGGTTAAAAATAGGAGTTTCTCACACTCTCGGACTGCTGCTGAGAGACCGAGCATTCGCTGCAGTTCTCCGCGGGCGGAAGAAACAGTGCGTTTGCCTGCTGTGGTGACGTGCACGCGATGACGTGGGGGCGAACCGGCCTTTTAATCCCAGAGTATTTTTTCTCCCATTCAGATTGCTGTTTTTAAAAATCCACCCGCGGAGAGCATGTCGGGGTCTTTTAACCCTTTTACGGTGGGAGATCACAAATATGTTATCGGAACGTTCTTAACCGAACATTCCAGTGCTGACGTAACAGTCACTACTGGCGACTGAAAGCAGTGTTCTAGAAGAGCGAATTAGAATTTTGAAAAACATTCCAAAAGACCTGTTCTTGAAAGGGGTAAAGAGCATGTTAGTGGTTATGTAGGGTGTGTAAAACCAAATTAAAACTGCCAGAAGTATGGATCGTTGGTTGAGCTTCAGTTAGCTGGGGGGGACGGGGGACGGGGCACATGCATGATGAGAAGTCACGTGGAGCACAAACTAATTAAACGGCAGCTCTGAATCGGATCAGGTCGGATTCTTATGGCTTTATCACTGATTAATTTCGATCCTATACAAAGCCATGCTGTACAGGACATTCGCGTCCTCCGACTTAATTGTGATGCGGCCTATTAGCCGGTCATTCATTTGTCATCTATTTTGCCCACTAATATTTTACAGTTCTTTTATAACCGAATGAAATGAATTGCTGTACTTTTCAGCTACAGAAGGGGGTGGAGGATTAGCTTGTGTAATTCAAGCTGTGATCTACAGTCACCATGCAGTTCTTCTTAATGGGTCCTTTCCCTGTTCAGATTTACATCCTTACGGTTTGCTTTTTCTGTGAGAAGAAACGGAATACAAACTGAACAATGCAAAGTATTGTCAAGTGCTGTGAGTTAGAAAGACAGTATTTATGATTTTTAATGTTTTTAATATTAAAAAAGTTAAAAGTAAAAAATTTTTATAAAAAGTAAATAGAGCTGGAGAAGAACTTTGTTCTGGCAGGCTGACGTTAGACGATAAAGATCATGGATGAGTAAACCGTTTTTTTAAACCCCTTTTTGTATGATTTATTTCGACCCCGTGAATATCGACAGAGGGCTTTGTTTCCCGAATGTAGGCCAGCGGTGTATTAGCGTTACGTAAGAGCGGGGCGGCGGGCCGTTGGGACGGACGGAAACCTCGCCAGGTCGTCGTGGTGGGGGGTGGGGGTGGGGTGTGCGGGGGGGTGTGGGGGTTGGCGGGAGCGACGCGGAGCGCCCTCAGACCAGCCTCCCGCCGGCGACATGAAGACGGCGCTGCGCAGGAGATGGGTCCGCGCCGGCAAGCCGCTCAGGATCCCGCTCGGCTCCGTGAGTTATTTTTAGCGCTACGCTCCGCTCGCTCGCTCTAATCCCCCCCCCCCACCCCACCCTCCCCTGGAAAAACAACAGCGCTTAACGAGATCGGAGCGCGAGCGGTTCGGGTGGTGGGGGGGGGGAGACATGAGCGCGGACTGCCTCCCCTTCGGTCGCTGCGCTCGGCGGTTCCGGCGGGCGCCACGGCGACGGCGGCGGCGGCGGTGGGGGCGACGGCCGCTGGAGCTCGGAGGGGCGCGGCTCGGGACGCGGGGGGACTCGGCGGAGTGGCGGGGCAGCTTCCTGGTGCTCTACTCCCGCAGCGGGAACGCGTCATGCCTGCTGAAACTGGTGGGTGAACTCGGTCACCCGGGGGATAAGGGAGGATCTGGTGTTTCGGGCGGGAGCTCGCCCCGTCGGTCCCCCCGTTCGGCTCGGATTAACCTTCTCATCCCGCCGCTCGGTTTCTGTGGTGTGGTGTGGTGCGGTGCGGTGTGGGGCGGCCTCTGGTTCCTCTGTTTTTGTCGTGAAAAGTTTGTGTGGTTCGGTGATGGCTGTTCTCCGTCTGCAGAGCTAAGCCGGAGGAAACTGCCACTCTGAGATCTGGATATTCTTTTACAGAAGGCTGATGTGGGCTGCGTTTAGTTACTGAAAAATTAAGATCGGAATTTTGAGAAAAATCAACATCCATTCTTAGAGTAATTCAATAATTAGTTGTTTTCATACAGTTTTGCTCCCTGTAAAATAGATGTCTGTCTTTGGTGTGTGTTACTGCTTTTTAAAGAGTGTGGTGTAGTTGTGGAAGATGTTTCTCATGGCGACTGGCTTGTCGATCCCCTGGAAGACTGTTGTGTTGATTCTGGCATGCCCAGGGGCATTCTTGGGTTGTTTGTTTTTTGCTTGTCGCTGCTTTTTTTTTTTTAACTACATGGCTTTGCCGAAAACGCCAGCTCACTGTGTTACGCAGGTGTGTGTGTGTGTATGCGTGTGTCAGTAATTTTGAACATTGAAATAATTGCCAGTTTTCGATTCCTTTGACAACTTGACTGCAAGTGTTTTCTAATCACCCAAATAGAGAAAATGTTTTTATCCATATGATACATATTCATTAAATGGTTATAGAATAGCAGATTATTAACAGGTACATTTGATTCTCGTGCCTGGAAGTGTGAGAGAATGCAGATTCCGTCACTGTGAGTCATTTCTTTGGTTCTACAGTGAGCCATAGAGCACAGCATTTTATTGCTTTAATATTTGATTTTGGGAGCAAGAACATTTCAGTGTCAACAACACTACTGAAGGGCGTTCGTGCACGTGTGTGAACGTGAATCTGTGGACCCGTGCACACTCACACGTACGCGTGCGTGTGTGATGTGCTTGTGTGAGACAACTAAGCTGTATGTGTAAAGTTCCTTTAGCTGCCTTTTTTTGGTGTATGAAGAGGTATATTTTTGGTCTAATTTAAAGTGTGTGTGTGTGTTTGGCTGTCTACAAGAGAGAACAGGAAAGAGAGTGATGTATACTTACATGGTTGTTCTATAAACTGATAAAGTATAGCAGGGTTTTTGGGGCAGTGTTTGTTTTTGGGTAGCAGAGTAAACAGGCCTGTCAGCAGTAGACTTTCCAAAATAAACCCGAGCACCTGGGAGACGGACCAGCGGTAACGGTCCCCATGGTAACGGCCGGAACCAGGCCCGGTGTAGGGAGAGAGGGGACCGTCTGACAGGAAGGTTCTCTGGGCACGACGGGCTGCGGGTGGCGTGGGCGTGTACCTGGGGAGGGAGGCGGTTGGGTTGCCGTGGCGATGCTGACCTCACGCTGGCTCGTCCTCCTTATGTAGGAGGACGGGGAGAGAAGTGGCGCTGCTGGAGGGTGTATTTTGGGTCAGCCCTCCTGGGGCCCTCGGATCGCGGCTGTGCCGGAGGAGTCTTAAGTACAGATAGCGGTTAGTGCCCGCCACGGGAGCCAGTGGGCCTGCGGGTCTGCTCTGGAGGACGACAGGGGCAAAAATCCTTAAAAAACACCCCCGCCGGGACCTAGCCTGACCTGTCAGAGGAACACAGTAAGCAGGAGGGCGTTCGCTGTGCCAGTATTACTGCTTAACAGCCTTTTGCACTTTTTATTGCTGTTGTTGCGCTTAACTTACTGTATAGTCGTGCGTTGCTCTCTTAGCTGTGGTTCACTGCACCTGTGGAAGTGAAGCTGGACTTTTAATGTTTTGTTTTCTGTTGTCGGCTGTGTTTTATCTGGTGTTTGGGGAAAAGTGAGTGATTGCTGTACAGTAGTGTGACAGAAAATGTATTATTTTTTTTAAAATTGCGAAGCAGGGTGAAGTACTTGCTAGTGTGGAGAGTCTGAGGCGAGCTCTTTACACACCTGAGGGCAGAGAGTGTTTGCGCACGCAGGAGAGCAGCCCGGCTCATTCAGGCAGTGTACATAAGGGAGTTTAGCGCTGCCGCTTTCCCTGTGCAGGATATTTGGTTAGCATGGCGGGGTCAGGCGGAGAGGTAGGTGATCTTGTACAAAAGACCAATGATCTTGCTCAAACTCAGGGACACTGTGCTGTGGGATGTTATTTTATTTTTCACTGTCATGTGCATGTCCTTCCCTCCTCCCCGTTATACCATTCACAGTCTTGCATCTCTCTCTCATCTCTCCCTCTCTCTCCATTTCTACCTCTCCCTCTCCCGCTTTCTCATCTTTTCCTTTTCTCCCTTGTGCCCTCTTTCTTGCACTTGCTCCCCCTCTGTCTCTCACTTTCTCTCCAGCTCTCTCTCTCTGTCTCTCACTCTCTCCATCCTGCGTCTCTCATTATTCTCCTGAGTTCTTCAACCAGGACAGCGACCTTGCCTGACCCCCCCCCCCCTCCCCCCCCTCCCCCCTTTACCAAATAAAAAAACAAAACAAAGCAAAGAACCCAATCAGCCATGGATTAGATGGGATGGATGGGCCTGGCATCACTATCAACCCCTCATTAACACAGCGACTGGGTCCTCTTATAATGTCCTACCAGCCAAATCAGGGCCTGCTAAACCTAGAGAGAGAGAAGGAGAGAGAAAGGGAGGGAGAGGAGAGGAGATGGAGAGGGACTGATGGAGGGAGAGTACTGGAAATGAGACTGAATGAGGAGAAAAGGAGAGAGAGGTACCTGAGAGGGTGGAGAGGGGCAGAAAAGAAAGTGGGAGAGAAGGATAAAATGAGAAGTGAAAAATCGTGTGAGATATAAACACTCAGCAGTGACTGAGTGACTAGCCGTGTAGCAGCCATGCTAACAGCTGTAGCCCCACTGCATCTAATTCTCAGTAATCTTCTCAGTCTTTTTTTGAAGATTCTGTAAACCCAACACCTTATTACTGTTGTGTCCTCTCAACGTGTTTGAAGTTGTCCGCTGTGTTCTATCCATCATATGGCACTTTTAGATTTGTGCTCTAATGGTACGCAGCATTCATCTTTAAAGTGTGCTGTGTGGCTGCTTTTGTCACATTGTATATAAACACACATCTTGGCCATAGCCTTGTTTAGGTAGCATGTCAGTTTAAATCGAAGTGTGGGAAGTTTAGAACCCTCCCTCCCCCAACCTTGTCGTTTAAATGTGTAATCGCATCTTTTTTGCTGTGTAACTGTTCAGCAGTCTTCTGAGTTTTTCCCGCCCCTACTTCGTACAGCACATTTATCACTGCTGGGATTAATGAGACATTTTTTTAGCAAATACAAATGAATTACATCAGGCATCTCGGGTTTGTTTTTTTTTTTAAAAAGATTTTTGCCCATAATGCAACTCCTGCCTTCATTAAACAGAATATGAGTTTACAATGAAATGCACCAGTAGGATTTTCTATCAAGTTGTCCCATTAGCTTGAGTTCATTTTACCAAATCACTTGCTGTGGAGGAACAAGGGCTCGTTGTTGACAGAGTTGAGGTCAGATGTTCTCTTGTAACCGGTCCTGAGTTAATCGTTGAACTATCGATCCCGGGGCGTGTGTTCCCCTCCTCCGTGGAACCCGTGGGATTGCGGCCACTTCCCTCTCCAGGGATCCCAAAGCCTCCTGTCTCACGGCCTCCAGAAGGGGGTTTAACCGCAGCACTAACATGGGTGGGCTGTTTAAACAGTCGCCTGCTAACAGCTGTATGGAACCCAGTGGTAGTGTGCTCCAGGAACAGGACAGAGAGAGAGATACAGAGAGAGAGAGTGTGTGTGTGTGTGTGTGAGAGAGAGGAGAGAGACAGAGAGTGAGAGAGAGAGAGAGTGAGAGAGAGAGTGAGAGAGTGAGAGAGGAGGGAGACAGAGGGAGAGAAAGAGAGAGAGAGAGAGAGTTTCTCTAGAGTTTCAGCACAGACGTGTTCTAAGACCAGAGCAGCTTGTGTAAACATTAAAAAAACGCTGTGACTCATGTGCGGTGATGAGATGTTTCTCGTCCCCTCCCCCCCCCCCCCCCGTTTGGAGTTGACTCTTCTCTGTTTTCGCCTGTGTGTGGTCGTCGGATCGATCGGGCCTGTGTGTGTGTGAAAGTTATGAAAACAACCTTTTTTCTTATGAAAATATTACTCATGAACACATCTGTGATCAGCGGTCATTGTTTTTCTGGAAGGGCTGTTAGGACAGGTGGAGTATCAGTTTATGTGATACGGCAGGCGTGCTGGACACTGTCCTCAATAACAGGATGAAAGTCATTGTTATGATTACCTTGCCCCCCCCTCCCTCCATGCTGCTATGCCCAGAAAAGCACATATACTCCCTATTGTTAATTATTCATTATTAATACCTGTGTCCTGTTTTATGGTGCAGTAGAAGTTAGGAATACTAGGATTGAATGTGTTATAATAGTTAATAATTCCAATATTTCTTGTCTTACAAGTTTGTAATACCCATTTCTTGCAGTATTAATCAGAAATACTAGGATTTTCTGACTTATATGTCTGCAATACCTATATTTCTCATTATAAGTCAGTAACATCGAATGTCTTTTAAGATGGTGATACCAGGAGTTCCTTTGTTACAGTGTATATTTAAATGAGCCCCTCTGTTGTATAGCTCAGTAGTACTTGGGTTACAGTTCAGTAGCACTCATACTTTGTCACTGCTCAGTAATACCAGTGCTTGTACCTCCATATAAATATATACCTAATAAGTTATTAGCCAGTAATAACCATATATTGTTATTACTGTGTGGTTACTGAATTCGTATTATTGAGCTGTAATGGTTGGATAACCTTTTTCATGAATGTGTTACGCCTGCATATCTCGGGTTGAGTGTTTGTAATGATGACTCTTCCGTTATTACTGCGTAGTACCTTATTCCCGTGTTACAGTTGTGTAATGCACATGCAACCCTCTTGTCCCCACAGAACTCAGGAATGGAGGAGATGGTGTGGGAGCAGTACACTGTGACCCTACAGCGGGTGAGTCTCCCGTCTGTCTGCGTCCTGATTGGCTCCTTTGTTAACCACTCCCATCAGCTCCCTGATTGGTTTGCACATAAACCTGTTTATAAAAATATATATATTTAGAAATGGTAGATATGTTTATGCTGTGTGAGATGGTACGTAGTCTCTTAAAACAGATTTGGTGGGTTGAACTAGGGTTGCAAATTTCCAGTAAATTCTTGAAACTTTCTGGTATTTCTCGGAAACTTTCTCGGAAAAATTCTCAGACAATTTTCCCATGGAAAGTTTCCACTCCTGAATATTCCCCAAACTTTGCAACCCTAGTGCGGTGAGATGTGTGGTGTCAGCTTTCAAGCCACCTGTCTGAATAAAGCAAAAAAAAAAAAAAAATGGAAAGGATTGCCGACTCTCCCACTCTACTTAGAAAAAACAGCTTTGGTTTGCATAACGAATAGCTCTTTAGATTTGTCACCGAAAGGTTGCTGCTTGCTATGCTCTACCTGTGCCCTTGCTGGATGTCACATTTTAACTGTGACAGCTGGACATGCGGGTGCCTTATCGAGTAAAAAAGAAAAATGGCTGCTTTTCCCCGGCAGGCCTTGATTAGATCAGTGGAAGTTCTCTGTGATCTGCCATTGCGTTTATTCATATTTGATGGATAAACATGAGATCTCTGACAGGAGTTTACATATAGCCCTGGTGAGCGATGTTTGCAAGTGTGTAACCAACTACGGCTACAAACATTAGCCACGGCCACTTTGCGGTTGTTATTGATTAACCAAGCGCTAGCGAGGCGATGGATAGCTAATGATACAAGTTTTAAATGGAGTAAAGGCGCGTTTATAATGCGCATATTCGGTAACAATGTCGTCCTTAACTATGAACCGCGATTAAGTCAGAGAGCGTTACCTTTTTCCTCCACACTGTCTGGTGAGCTCACCAAAGCCTTCTCCTTACGCAAATCGCAATTATGGGCTTAATCATTACTGGTCTCCTGGGTGCGCTAGGCCGGTGCGAGCTGCGGGCAGGAAGGTTGAAATTGGGCAGCGACGTAGTCTGCACGCGTAGCCACTTTGAAGCAGAGAGCCACCGCCTCTCCACTGACTAAGATTAAACACTAACCGCTCCCCCCCCAGAACGATGCAGACTGGCAGGCCGTGCCACACTCTCTCTGTTCCACTTCATTTATTTATTGCCTTTTTTTTGACGTTCGCTATCAGTTTACCGGCGGTGAGAAAGCAGGCTATCTGCAACAGCATGCAGTAAACTGTCTGTCACTCTTCACACCCAATTCCGAGCCTGCACACTCACTGTCTGCTGTGGAAGGTTTACTAAATGATCCATGGCACACTGGGTTGATAGAATGCTAAAATTGTGATATTTATTTTATTTTATTGTTTACCTCCTATTCTTTCCCCTATTTGGAATACCTAATACTCTGTGAATAAATATATTTATAGTATATCTATCAATGTGCTCTCTTCTTAAGCTCAACATTTTGAGCGCTGGTCGTTTTAAAAAAAAAGTTGCTTTCTCCCTGGAGCGTGCCAAAGAACATTTAAATGTCATTTATTCAAAATAAATTATTTAAAATAAATCCGGTTAAGCACAGGAAATATCTTCTGTGAATGGAATTCGTAATTTAACGTTATTCGCTTAGCGGAACGGTGGAGGTCACACGTTACACGCTATTACACGTTACACGCTTACCCCATTTACATGCTTAATATCCAGCGTCAGATTGAAAACCTGGGAGGCCAGGTGGTAGGACTCATTAGAGAGTCAGAGACATGAATTAAAGGCATAATTTATGTCCCTGACTCTTCGGATAGTCAGCGACATAAATTAAACACTTAAGTGCAGAAGCACGGCTGAAGTCAGCAGAAGCCGCCGCCCCTCGGACAGTTTGAGGTCCCTGCTCCGGGGACGTCTGCCGGGCGCATTAATAATGCAAGGGGAGGAGAGAGCGCGGGGCCACGTCTCCGTGGAAACCGCAAGAAGAGCCGCGCGCGGGCCGTCTGACAGCGGGCGTCAGGTGGGACGGGGACGGCGAAGGGACGCGACGCTCGGCGAGTGGCGATTGGCCGGCCTGGTCTCCTCCCTCCCCGTCTCCTGTGTGTGTGCGTGACCTCCGCGTTGCTCTGTCCTCCCGCACTCTCTCTATCTATCTATCTGTCTGTCTGTCTGTCTGTCTCTCTCTTGCTCTCTCTCTCCCTTCCTGCGCACCCCCACCCCCCCCCCCCCCCCCCCCGGCAAAATACCACCCAGATTCTGCTCTGTTTTTCTGTTAGACACTCCCTCTTCCCCACTATCTCACAATTTTCAAAGAATTTTGCTCAGTCACCTTTTTAAGTTAGGGAGTCATTGGTTCAAATGAGCTTTTTCCTGTTTACACGTTTAATTCCCTGCAGAAAATGGCAGCGCAGAAATGTATTAGGGCAGTGTGCGCGTAATGTAAAATGAAAAGTGTTTGATTTATTGAAACATTAATTATGACCCACTAACGCTGGAGTTTGCATCTTCAGCAGAACAAGGGGGCATAGGTGGACATTATTCAAAAAGCCGTGCTCTAAATAATCCTGCCCTTGCATAAAGGAAGTATTTTCTTTAAATGGAGAGTGTTCCAGAACTGTTTAGAACAGCTTTCCAGCTCGGAAAGTGTCAGAGACCTTTAGGGGGGTTTACACAGTGCTGGATACTCTCTAGTCTGTATGTAAATGAAGAGAGTGGAGGGGCTTGAATATCCTGTTCTCCTCATTATGTGTTCTTATGGTTCATAAGCTCTAGATGGGCTGAATGGCCTGTTTTTCCTCATTTTGTGTTCTTATGGTTCTTGTTCACTGGCGGCGTACACACTTAGACCCTGGAGTCGTGGGGAAATCCACACGGGTTTAACCCGCAAATCGCAGGAAGCCTCGACGGCCGCGTTTGTGCTGACTGTGCGCTTATCAGACGAACATGAAAGGAAGGAACTAAGGACGGGGGGGGGGGGGGGGGCGAGTTTACCGAAAGTAAACCTTGCCCCGCTGTCATTACGTCCCCACCCTCCGCCCATCGCACAGGCTGTAAATGGCCTGAGTGACCGTCTGTGGCTGGGCCTCGATCTGGACGAGGATACCATGGCAACCTGGGGCCACGCCTACCGGTTGGCTGGGCACACGCACCCGAGTTCCGTTACCCAATCAAATCAAGGTTTGCAGGTGTGCTTCTGTCTGCAGTGGGTGGCTGGGACTAGGATTTGTCACGCTGAGAGAGAGAGACCAAGAGAGAGGGGGAAAAAAACCCAGCTTCAAGGCTTACATTGTGTTTTGGTTTATTGGTACTTTGATGTTTTAGTTTGTCTGTGATGGATGGGCAAACCTGTCCAGGGTGCATTCCTGTCTCTTGCCCACTGCATGCTGGGATAGGTTCCAGCCCACCTGCAAGCCAGACTAGGAATAAGCGGCTTAGAAAATTGATGGATGTTTTGGGGTTTTAAAAAAAAAAAACCAGGATACTGTAAGGGTGTATGGTGAAGTTTTGGTTGGTTGAAACAGAGTTCTCTCGCTCTTGAATAATAAAAATTCCAGTGAAAACTGGATTTATGGAATCTCCCTGTGTTCATCTATTCTGTCCCTCCCAGGGGTGTCACATGGCCTGTGATACTATGAATCATCTCATTAAATACCCAGTAAATGTCTCCCTTTTCATTGGTCTCAGTTTGGAAAGAGATTCACTCTGGTTTAGCCAGACATGAGAGGGCTTGTTTACGCTGATCTCAGAGGGTGTGTTCTGGCAGTTTCTGTCTCAAGGAATTCTGGGATTGGAGGTGGATCCAGCTGACCCTGCGGTCATTGTGAAAGGGTGGAGATCTCACTCTCGTTCTCCCTCACTCTCTCTCTCTCTCTCCTGCACACTCTTCATCCCTTTTTTTGTCTTGACCTGTGTGCAATGTGGTTTGGCATCATCATCACAGACAGATGTATTGCAGGTGCGGGGGATAGGATTGTTATCTTTCTCTTTTGGACTCTTTCCTTCTCTTTCCCTCTCTTTCTCTCCATCCTGCAATTTTTTAAGAATTCCACTCAGCCCCCTTGTAAAAAAAGGCATTGGTTTAAAATGATCTTTTTCCTGTTTGCATTTTAAAAATTCCTGTGAAAAATATTTGTGAAATGTATAATGATGTGAATATTGTAAAATGACAATGTTTGATTTCTCTCTCTCTCTCTCTCTCTCTCTCTCTCTCTCTCTCTCTCTCTCTCTCTCATCCTGTGTCTGAAGGACTCAAAGATGGGCTTTGGGATTGCCGTGTCGGGGGGGCGGGACAACCCCAACGTAGAAAACGGAGAGACGTCAATCATCGTATCGGACGTGTTGGCGGGAGGACCGGCTGACGGACTGCTCTTGTGCGTAAAACTCGCCGTCGCTCTTTCATTTGGAATACATTTTCCTCCTCTCTCTCACTTGTGGTATACTTCCTGTCAGTTTTCACACTTCCTGTGCACTTCCGGTCGGTCTCCTGCATTTCCGGTTGCTGTCTGGGTTCATGCATTTCCCACTTCATGTACACTTCCTGTGAGTCTCACAAACTTCCTGTCAGTCTATTCCACTTCCTGTATACTTCCTGTCAATCTCTCCCTCTTCATGTTCAGTGTCTGTTAGACCCCTCTCACTTATTTAATAAATTAGAACTGCTTACTACAAATCGACTACCTGACAGACATGTAAAAGCAACTCTAAAGTTGGACTGATAAGTCTGTCACCAAGGTGGAGTTTCTGTTTTGCAGTTTTTCCGAAGTCCCTACGGCACACAGCGAGGTGCTGCAGCTTGGATCACCGTTTTCCTGTGTAATACTCTGATTCAATTTATTCTTATTGTCAGAAAAGCCAGCAGGATTTAAGTCTGGCCAGCTGTGTGGCACATAACCCATTTACTCCGTAAGCAGTCCCTTCCTCGCCTGTGCGAGTTGTTGGAGCTGTTAGGATGCCTGTCCCCCTGTGGGACAGGAGGAGCGGGTGGCTAATATCTGTCTCGATTTGTTGCCTCTCCTATGCAGCGAGAACGACCGCGTCGTGCTGGTCAACGCCATCCCCATGGACAACGTGCCTCACTCCTTCGCCGTTCAGCAGCTGAGGAAATGCGGGAAAGTGGCCAAGATTGTGAGTACGGCCTTGCGTATTGACCGTTTTTTTTTTCTTTTTCTTTTCAGTGTTCTAGAACTCCATTGCTTTCAATTACAGCACCAGTCCTGATTGTGACACCAGCATTAGAATGTTCAGTTAAATACATTCTGATTACATATTTGTGATCTCACACCTTAAAGGGTTATAGGTAGGGCTACGGGGCCTGTTCTTACCCTTATGTATTCTTATGTTTTTGGCTGGACCGCAACAGCAGGGCTAGCCCTACAAACGCAAATGCCTGTGACTGACTGAGTGAGTGACTGAGTGAGTGATGAAGTTACACCATTGGTCGGGCGAGTTATGAAGTCACACCATTGGTCAGCTGGATCACGTGTGTTAGGCCCAGCCATATACTAGGTTTTAACCTGGTCTTGTTATGTTCTAGATGGGCTGAATAGTCCGTTCTTACCATTAAGTTTTACGCTCATCTAGAACATGACAGCCTGTTTTTAGCATTATGAAATCTCACATTCTTATGTTGGGCTTGACAGTCCACTTCCATGATTACGCCTTCTTGTGTTTTAATGTTGTCCTGCCGCACTGCTGCCCTGCAGACAGTGAAACGGCCGCGGAAGGTTCCGGTCCAATCCCTGAAGCGATCGGCGTCGCAGGACGAGGAGGATCAGGTGACCAGCGAGTACGACGACTACGACCGGCGGAGCGTGCACAGCAGCGTGCACAGCAGCGGTCACCACGGCGACCCCGGCTGGCATGGGGGGAACGGGGGCGTGGGCTACCCCCGGGAGCGGAGCCGGGACCGCAGCGTGGAGAAGAGCGGCTACCTGAACCCCCACGACTACGACCGCGGGCGGGGCCACAGCCGGGGGCGGAGCCGGGACCGCGACGTCAGCCCCGAGGCGGACTACCGGCGACGGGACGGCAGCCGGGGGCGGACCCTGGACCGCGAGCCCAGCCCCGAGCGCCAACACCGCGGCGGCGGGCGCAGCCGGGGGCGGAGCACCGAGCGCGACCTCAGCCCCGCCCGCGGCAGCTACGGCCGAGAGCCCAGCTACGAGCGGCGGCGGTACGAGCCCCGCCCCCCCGAGCCCCGCCCCGAGCCCCGCCCGGAGCCCCGCCCCGAGGAGAGGGTGATGAGGAGCCTCAGCAGGGACCGCCTGCAGGACCGCTCGCCCTCCCCCGACCGCCGAGCCCGCGACCGTAACCACGACCACGAGCCGCTGGAGAAACCCGTCAACGTCCTGCTGGTGAAGAACAGACCCAATGAAGGTGAGACGTGCAGCTGGAGCGCCTATTTACAACTGTTATTTACTCTGTTACACAGCGTCATTTATAGAAAATATACACACAGTGTTTACACATTTATGGCCGGTATAGTTACAGTGTTACTCTGTCACTTATTTCAGGTGTAGTTACAGTTCTGCGCTGTGATCGGCTGATTGGCTAGATGATCCACAAATCGTTGGTGTGAATAAATTTAATTGGGCGAAGACTGTCCGAGTGCATAGGACTCTGGCCGAGCCTGTCTGCAGGGCTTCTGGATTTCATTGGTGGATTTCATTAAGGCGCTATTGCAGTAGCTCGATTGGATTAGCCCTGGTGGTCAGGAACCTTAAAGCTGTTCGGCAGACCAATCCTAGAAGGGCTATTGCGGGGCAGGGACGTTGTGTGTGGAAGAGACCGCTCGCTCTAAGGAGGCCCTGATTGGCTTAGCCCTGGGGTGGAGGGCCCAGAGCAGTTCCCAGGTCAGGTCGATTGATTCCTGAAATGAAATGAATCCTGGGATGGGAAGTGGTAGGGTCAAGACCTGACCTCCATGTGACTTGGAAACTTGGTAGAATATTCTCTGGTTCTCTCTCTCTTCATTCCCCCTTTTCTTTCTCTTCATGGCTTTCTCTGTCTTCTCCCCCCCCCCTCTCACTGATCTGTTTGTTGTGTTTCCAGAGTACGGTCTTCGCCTGGGCAGCCAGATCTTCATCAAAGAGATGACGAGCACCGGCCTGGCTGCCAAGGACGGGAACCTGCAGGAAGGAGACATCATCCTGAAGGTAGAGAGAGCCGCCCTGTGACTGCCTCTGCTGAGCTGTCACTGAGGGTTAGACAGAGACACCAACACACACACACACACACACACACACACACACTCACACAGACACACACACACACTCACACAGACACACATGCACATACACACACACACCAACACACACGCACACACACATACACACACACACTCACACAGACACACATGCGCATGCACATACACACACACACACGCACATGCACATGCACACACACTCACATATATGCGAACACACACGCACACACACGCGTGCACATACACACACGCACACGCATACACGCACACACACACACACATGCACACAGACACACATACACGCACACACTTGCACGCGCACACACACACACACTCACATGCACACACACAAAAACACAATCGCGTGCAGATACACAAACACACACACACATACGCACACACGCAGACACGCCTGCACAAGCACACCACACACACACACACACTCTCACTCTCTCGTAATCTTAAACAATTATAGGAATGAACATTAGATGCAATAGTGGTAACTAACAGTGAAAGAAGATAGACCTTTTTTTTAAACAAAACTTATGCAAATGATTAGCGGTGGAATTTTTGACTGCGGTCGTTTGCTGTGGAGTCAGCCTCGGGCGTCGCCTCTCTGCAGATTAACGGGACGGTGACGGAGAACCTGTCTCTGAGCGACGCGGGGAAGCTGATCGAGAAGTCGCGGGGGAAGCTGCAGCTGGTCGTGCAGAGGGACCGCCGGCAGATCCTCATCCGCATCCCGCCGCTGGCCGACAGCGACTCGGAGCCCGACGGTGAGTGAGTGAGGGGGGGGGGGGCCGCACGCCAGGGGGGAGGGTGTGGGTTCGAACCCAGGAGTGGATCGCTTTCTTTTGATACCCCACTCACCCCACCGCCAGGAATGCTTTATGCAGCTCCAGCTGGGCCTGGAAGGAGCAGAGAATGTGCTGTGAGACATTGCAATGTGTGTTACTCACCCTTTCATCCTCGTCAAACGGACATAGTGTTTCACAGATTTGTTTTCATCTGTATTCATAACAGAATTCTATATGTACATGATTGTATGTGTTGCTAACATGTTTTTGTCAAAATTTCTTAGGGATCTGCAGTAGTATACGTATTGTGTATTGTACATATGTTTGGAATACATATGTGATCCAGGTCTGCTGGGATTATGAGGGAATGGCCCTAGAGGAGCTGATGTCATTAACTGTGGGCCAGTTGCATTATGGGAAGTGGTCTGGAAGTTTATATATCGCCTTGCACAGCATAAAGATAAAAATAGTCATCTAGCATTCAGGCGGTACAAATATAAGCTGAGTTATATTGAGATCCTTGGTTCATGTTTCCGGTTAGCAACTGGGCAACCCAACCAGTTCTGAGCACGGTCTACTCACACCAGAGTACAGAATGCAACACAGATTACAACCCGTTCTGCTTGTCTAACTTCGGAATGAAACCGCAAGCAGGGAATACGGGTTCACCTTGATTCAGTTCTGTTTCAGTCCTGGAAGTTAACCTGACGTGACGAAACAGTCACAATTTCAGGACCCAACCAAAAATCCCTATTTTTCTGTTCTTTCTTCACAGATAAAATGTCATACTTTTAGCTGAAGGACCTCCAAGACACAACATTACAGTTTGGTTGCCTTTTAATCTGCTAAAAGGCCATGCCATCGCAGTTGTAAAGTTTTCACAATTTTGCACTTCTCTTTTTTGCTAACTTTAATTTTTAATATTTTCCAAAAATTAATAAAACTATTTGAACCACTATTTATTTGGTATTGTGTGCTTTTTTGGAATTGAAATTGAGTTGATGATGATAATAATAATAATAATATTAACAATTCCGATGTAACAAATTGATATATTGTCAGGAAATGAAACCGATCATAATCACATTATTTATCTCACTTCTTGTACATGTGCAGATGCGCATGTTTCCTCTATTAGATATTTTGTATTTTTACATATCCTGATTTGGCAGCACATGGATGAAATAATTTTTAAAAAAATCATTTGTACAAATGAACCATTTTAGCAGCTGAAATACCCCCTACCCCTAGCGCAAAGGAAATGCCAAATGATACAGGTAAATAATGCCTATGTATAGTTCTGTCTTCAGTCAGAACAGGGTCAGGGTGGCTAAGCAACGGGTAAGCCGTTTTCATTTTCTCTCTGGTAACATGGTGTACGAGGGTTACAGGCTAAACTGCTACTTTATTTCTGTTTTTTTATGTTTTGGTGATACGCAGGGGAAAGTCTAACCGTAACAGCTGAGTGACTAACAGCAGACTTGGGTGTTTCATCGCGGGGGGAGCATGTGTGGTGAAAGGTGGCTCAGAGCACTAGAACTTGCAGACCAGGAAAAGGCTGCCCCATATGTTTTAGTGTTTGCCACACTCCAGTAAGCCGGGCTCTGATTGGCTGTCCCTGGTGGGTGGGGGGAGGGACCTGAGCCGGAGGGCTTGCCCGTCCCTGTCCGAGATCTGGGTTTACTGTTGACCCACTTCCACACACGTTCCACCCCAGAACCTGAGCATGACTGCACAGAAGCTGGCTTTTTATCTTTTGGCAGAGCTCCTGCCAATAAACAATCCCCACTGTCCACCTTCTCCTAATGCAGCCCTTGATTTGTTGAAAGGTCATCTCGCCAGCATAATCTTTCCTGAAACAGATCTCCGGGCTTGCTTGCCCAGTTTGTGTGTGATTTTATGTGCACACACTCACTCTCGCGCACACACACACACATACACTCACACACACACACACACACTCTCACGCCTGCGCACACACACACACACTCTCTCTCTCTCTGTCTCTCTCTCACACACACACACGCACACACATGCACACAGTATTTTGTCCCCTGGGTGGGCCCAGCCCGTAGGAAGCAGGCTGTAATTTCATGCTCTCCCTGCTGATGTGATCTGTTATTTGTCTGTGATTTTCCCCCCCAAGATGCTCTCAGAGCTCCCTGCCTGTGCTGTTCTCCTCCTCCCTCCTCATCGTCTCCCTGCCCTTTGCTCTCATTAATGCAGGAGCCGTTTCTCTCTCTCCTGTAAAGCAGTCACGTGGGAGCTTTTAACCTCAAAAAGGAACTCAAGTCGAGTCTGAGAAAAAGACTTAATTAAAAATAGAATGAGTTTGCACTTTTTTGAAACCTGCTCTTTTATCTTTTAACTTCTGCCTGTTTGTTCATAGCACCCCAGTTTGTGGGAGTGCTCGTTTGTAAACCCCACCCCCCCACCCCCCCACCCCCCTCGCTCACAGATAAAATAGAGGGTGTCTCTGCAGCTTTGGGGTTCTCCCAAACCCCCAGACGGAAGCATGTCGCCTCTCGAACCCGTGGCCGCCAACTTCACTTAACACTGGAGCCGAGAGCACGTACAGTACTGGTGCTGCCCTGCGTATTGAATCACAGTAACTTCAGCTTTAGCTTCATGGTGGGGAGCAGGCTTGGAGGGAAGCCATTTTAAGACTGTGTGGTAACCCTAATAATGTATGTGTGTTGCTGCGGCTTAATGTTGCATCTAGACTTTTAAAAATTAACTCTAACCTTCAGAACTGTCCTGGGGAAATGGCCATTTTTGTCTGTCTGTCTGTCCGTCCATCTGTCCATCTGTCTGTCTGTTAGTCCTAAGTAGCTCACAAATTCAGGCCAGGTTTGATCGCAATTTGGTTTACAAAAATAATTGAATTCAGTCATTCAGAATGATGTGATTGTGTATTGAGTCTTGCTGGTGTGTATGTGTGTGTGTGTGTGCGTGTGCTTCAAGGCTTGGTTTACCAGGACAGTTTTTGTTTTTTTTTGTGCTGCACTGTCTCTCTACTCTCGCACCTGGGTCCTTACAGGGTTTCTTATGGTGCCTCCTGTTTCTCAAAGTCGTCCATCTCTGTGCCTGTTGAATATTGGAATTATTCGGTTCTGCCTCTTTGGAATTTGCAGGTGGTGGGGGTCACAGAAAAAAAAGAAAAATAAGTCAATCATTAAACTCATTACACAGGCAGAGAAATTCGAGGAAACTCGATGACCTGCCGAATTGCTGTTTCGTTCAGCTTGATATTTTGACCGTTCCAAAGAGGCAGAATTCCACTTCCCTCTGACACAGCAAAGCCCTGCTTTGTCTGCTTTTTTGGGGACTTTAACAATCCTGTTTGAATCGGGCGGAGGGTTAAAACAGAAGGAGAGAGAGTCTGAAAGCGGGCCTTTTTTGACGGTGTCCCCTTCTCTCGCTCTGGTTTTCAGACATTTCGGAGATCGAGTCGTACCACTCGTACTCCCCCCCTGAGGACCGGCGGTCCCACCACTCCGATCTCTCCTCGCACTCGTCCAACGAGAGAATACGGGACAAGCCCAGGTAACCGGACCCCTCCCGCTCATCCGCGGTCCGTGGGGAGGGGACGATCCGTTTCGGGATTTCATGCTGACCTGTTCCCTTGACTTATCCCGTTAATCCGATCATTTTTTTGATCTCTCATTTTTCATAAAGGCTGAGTTTACAAGTGTAGTGCGATTGGTGAAAATGTTTCACGGTGGTCCGGCAGTTTGGAAAGTCAACCTGGAATAAGTGTTTGGAAGAAAAATCGTTAAGTGCGTTTGAACCCTTTAGAAAGGGTCAGTTCTGTTTGCTCGTTAAGCTTGCTGTGAACTTTGAAAGTCCGATAAACCCCTGCTGTTGTCAGCCACGCAGATTACTTTTGCTAACCATCGAGGAACATTAATCTTGGACTGCGATGACTTTTTTCACCGGCGATTAATAATGTGCGGTTGTAGGTGGCTATGTGTGTGTGTGTTGTGCGTAGTTGAAGAGCTGGGATTGGGCGCTGGCCAACGTTCCGGTGTTGAGACCATGAGGCTTACGGGAGCGGAACACCGCGAGAGCGAGCGTTCCGCTCCTGGTTCCGGAACGTTTTCCTCAATGGAACGCTGCGTCTGCTGTGGAATTCTCTCTAGGGACGACCCTGCGAGTGGGCTGGCCAAGATGGTTGCCGTGCCGCCCGCCTTCAGAGCCCCTGACGACCACCTCCCGGGCCAGGACGAGAGGGAGGAGCCACGGGTAGAGGAGCCACCAGGTACCCACAATACCCCTGTGCTCTGTAGGTCTGTGAGATCACACGTTATGCATGCTTAAAAACAGATGCGCATGTGCATATGCGTGCAGTTTGTGTGTGAATAAAATGAGTGTGTGGGCTTATCAGCTGGATGTATGTGCGTATACGTGGGGTTAATGTGTGTACAAACTGGGTATATTGGCTTTTAAGCAGAGAGTTTGCGCATGCACGTGGGGTTAATGTGTGCATGAACAGAATATATGAGCTTTTAAGCGGGATGTATCTGCGTATACGTGGGGGTAATATGTGTATAAACGGAGTATATTGGCTTTTCGGCAGGATGTGTGTGCGTATACATGGGGTTCATGTGCGTATAAACTGGGAGCATGTGCTTATAAGCAGGATGCATGTGCTTATAAATGGGGTACACACGTTGAGTGTCCTTATCCTCCCCCAATGTGTCCGTTTTGTTCTCTCAGCCGCCGTTAACACCACCCCAAAAATCCTGCTGCGTCCCAGCCCTGAGGACGAGGAGATATACGGGTGAGAGCATTTTATTTATTTATTTTTTATTTTTTATTGTGTGTGTGCTGGTACTCTGTACGGGACTCTGTGTCCTGAGCCAGTCAGTGATGGAGGAACTGCGGGCAGATTCTGACGCTGCAGGTAACAGGATGTTCTGATGAATCGGACGAGGGGTCGTTTCAATTCAGCTGCAAATCCCTCTTGTTTGCCCTCTCCCTCTCTTCCTCCTTTTTCATCTTCCAGGCTTTCTCCTCTTTCTCCCTTTTTCTGTATCTCTCAATTTTGTATTTTGCCCTGTCCCTCTCTCTTTCCCTCCCTTTTTCCTTTCTCTTTTTACATACCCTTCCTTCATCTCTCTCCCTCTCTTCTGTATTCCCTTTCTCCCCCCTCATCTCTCTGACGTGCCTTTGTGCACCTTAGCTGTTTGAGTTCAATGAGTGCCTGTGTGTTTGTGTGTGTGTGTGTGTAGGGGGTTAGTATGTGTGTGCATGTGTATGGTGTGAGTGTGTGTGTGTGTGTGTGTGTGTGCACGTAGGGGGTTAGTGTGTGTGTGTAGGGGGTTAGGGTGTGTGTGTGTGTGTAGGGGGTTAGAGTGTGTGTGTGTGTGTGTCTGTGTGTGTAGCTGAATCACAGTGCTTGTACAGCTCAGCAGCTTCACCCATGGGCTGCCTTGCTCATCACTTCCAGCTCAGGTCGTCCATATTCATGAAGCCTTCTCTGCTGCTGTCCGTCAGGAGAGTTTATTTTTATTTACGACCCCCGCCCCTTCCCTTACCCCCCCCCCCCCTCTCTCCACTGTGTATCTTGACATTGCTTCTGCTGACAGAAAAGCTTTGCTTTAATGCCTGGATATGGGCTCCTTCCCAGCTTTAGACAGGAAATGACCTCATAGATCAGATGCGCTCGAATGGGTGGTGAAGTACAGTCACTGTCAGGCTGTACCGCAACTGCTGCTACATGCTTTTAGAACCACTTTCATTCATTCATTTACACTAATCCTCTCTTATTTACAGCAAAATAAACCAAAAGTAGTGAGCATTATATTACTCAAAAAACATTTTCTTATGACAATTATTAATGACGTTTTTCCCAGCTAGGCGACGTCAGAGTGCTTTCTCTGTGATGCACCTGAGCTTAAGCGGGCCTGAGAGCTCAAACTTTGCCTTGCCGGTCTTGCCAGCGTCATTTTGTTTCCCGTCTGCGTTTGAGCTCGTCCCGTCACTTTTGACCATTTATAGCCGAGCTCAGCGGGTCTGCCACCCGCTGAATCACGCTGAGCCAGAGAGGAACGGGCGCGGGGCAAACGCCGGGAATTTTGGATCCGTCTGTCGTCAAGGAGAAATTATTTTCTGATCCGATTACTGAGAATACCTGCATCTCTTTCTCCCCCCCCCCCCCCTCTATCTCTCTCTCTCTCTCTCGCTCTTTTTCTCTCAAATTTAGTTTTGGATTAAAATATGCTTTATTGCCTTCACCACGCGAAGTGATCATTAGTATAAGCCTTGTTTACGTGCGAGACTCACATGTACCTGTGCATCACTGTGGACTTTTAAAACCTCTGCCTGTTCAAAACTTGCACGATTTGACTTGCAACGCGTCAAACTATTGTCCGTTGCTGCCGTCCAGACTCTGAAGTTTGTGTCCAGTCAAATAAAGAGTTTTCATGTAACCCCTCTTATTAAAAAGGAACTGTACTGAACTGGATAGTATTCATCACAGGTTATAAACACCTTTCTGCAGTGGTCTTGTCACTGCACTCAGACTGCAGTAGAGACTGCAGGCTCTGTTGGGAGATGACGGCTTCATTTTGAGCGGGGGTGTTGAAGACTCCCTGGTTGCCGTGGAGACGGGAGGCCGCTCCCCCCGGTGTCTGACGGCCCCGCCCTCTCACCTCTCTCTGCAGGCCCAGCACAGTGATGGTCAGCTTCCAGAAGGGCGAGAGCGTGGGCCTGCGGCTGGCCGGGGGGAACGACGTGGGCATCTTCATCGCCGGCGTGCAGGAGGGCAGCCCCGCCGAGGAGGAGGGGCTTCGCACCGGGGACCAGATCATGAAGGTCGAGCGCCGCCGCGATCTCAGACTCATACGCTACTGTTCACTCATTCACTTTCACTCATTAACTCGCTCATTCATTCATTCACCCCTCACTCACTCTCTTTCACTCATTCACTCACTCACTCACTTTCACTCATTAACTCGCTCATTCATTCATTCACCCCTCACTCACTCTGTTTCACTCATTCATTCACTCACTCACTTACACTCATTAACTCTCTCATTCATTCATTCACCCCTCACTCACTCTGTTTCACTCATTCATTCACTCACTCACTTACACTCATTAACTCATTCATTCATTCACCCCTCACTCACTCTGTTTCACTCATTCATTCGCTCACTCACTTACACTCATTAACTCGCTCATTCATTCATTCATTCACCCCTCACTCGCTTCCATTCATTCGCTCTCTTACTTGTTATTGGGTGAACCACTTTTTATGTTCCTCCAGTGAAAGAAAGCATCTCTTGTGATTGTATTACTGTGGGCCTGAAAGTACAGATCTGAATCACGTAGTCATGCCAAGGTTTTTAAGAACCGCCTTGGCTGAGACAGAGCAGAGAAGATCAAGCCATCTAGATTCAAAGCCAATAAAAGTTTAGGAATTTATCTCTTGGAGATCTGGGGCCCTACTACCAATATCTCAGTCTTGTCTGAGTTCAGTAAGAAGACATTTTGAGTCATCCATGCCTGTAGAAAACACTACCCCAGCACACACAGTGGCCTTACTTTATTTCCCCTGTGCGTTACATCCAGGGCTTGACATATAGACCCACCACCCGCCAAATGCGGGTAGAATTCAGCCGTGGAGCGTAGCTCCATCACTCTTACCAGCCACTTTGGCGGTTGACCTTTTGGTTGCAACTGAAGGCATCTGAAGTAATCAAGTTAATTTGCGGTGGTACTACATGATACTACAACTCCCATGAGCACTGGGCGCGCACTGTGTGCTCATCCCACTGACCCATCCAGTGTGCTCTCTCGTGTTGTGTCTCCTCAGTCGAGCTGGGAGTATAATTGATTAGGAGGAGAACTCGGCTGAAATCGAACTGCTGCCAGACATGGCGCTGCATACAAACCGTGTACCCATTGCGGCTTTGAAGTTATGCCTCGTGACAGCCACTGTCCTTCAGAAGGTCTCCGATCTGTGGCTCCTGTAATGAAAGCTGATTGGCTGAGGGGAGCCAGAACTCCCTGTTGAAATTTCACTCTTTTGAAACCATGGAGGTGGAGGAGTTCATGCGGAGGGTGGGTGTGCTGTGTGGGACATGATTGTTAAAGTTTGCCATTCAGTAGGTCACCAGACTTTGCCTCAGGGTGTTGTATTTACTGACTGTAATAATGGGATATTATAAATAATTTTCTTAACTTTAAAATAACTCTTCTAGGGTGTATGTCTGTCCAAATGCTTTCAATATGCATTACCTTTTTATAAATAAAAAATAATTTGTTGACCTTTAAAAAAAATGTGCATGCGTGAAGACTTTACATGCTAGCCAAATATCTCTGTTCAGCAGTTTGAGTTACTTGCTCTCCCTTTCTTGCGTGGCCCCCTAGTGGTAGAGCGAAATTCTCATGTTGGCCTGGACAGGACGAGCACTGTTGCTCATATAACTGGGGTTTGCACTTATGATCTCTTATCTTCTAAACTGCCCTCGATTAGAGCATCTGCTAAACTAATGCAATGCAATGCAACACGTGTCTGTTTCCAGGTGAACAACGTGGACTTCCGGGGCATCGTGCGGGAGGAGGCGGTGCTGTTCCTGCTGGAGATCCCCAAAGGCGAGGAGGTCACTATTCTGGCACAGAGCAAGTCTGATGGTGAGGAACCACCAATGGGTGGAAAGGATTTAGAGTCATACAGAGATACAGTAAACACAGAGCGTTTAGCTGCTATAAACATGGCTGAAGCAGAGTTTCAGTGTGTTTGCTGCTTTAAGGCACTTCTGAGGCAGAGTTTCAGTGTGTTTGCTGCTTTAAGGCACTTCTGAGGCAGAGTTTCAGTGTGTTTTCCGCAGAGTTTGAGTGTTTTGGATAAAGCAGGAAATTCCCTCCCTATGCCATTGTTTGCTGAGAGGGAGGGGTTCACTTTTCTGAATAGTATAGCATTTAATTTATTACACTGTTTGTGTGTGTGTGCGGTGTGTGCGTGCACGTGTGTGTGTGTGTGTGTGTTATTACAACTTGGAACCTGCCCAAATCCAATGTCCCTCTCAACCTGGAGACACACTGGACAGGCAGCACACACACACACGTACACACACGCACACACACACAAATACACACACACACACACACACACACACAAAGACACACACTTGTTTCATCTTTTACTTTCAAACCAGGTTATGGGATTCAGCTGTGTAAACGTCTTTAATTAATTAATTATGTGCTGAATAACAGCAAACAACAGAAAACCTTGTTTGTTTTCAAGGGCGACCTCTCTGGGTAGCCGTCCAAGTTTCTGTCTAATTAGCTGCTGCGGCTAACATTAGCAGGCTAACTTTCACTGAACAATTGTTTCACTCTATTTGGCTGTATCAACATTGACTAGATAGTTAGCTAATATCACGTGTAAAATTCAGTATGATTAGCTGTGACGTGGTTTGTTAAAACAATTCTCAAACTCAAGCTGGCGTGTGAAAGTTTAAAATAGCGTGTAAAGATAGTTGAAATGTCAGACCGGTGTAGATTTGTCCTCTTGGGCGTGTGCGCTTGGGGAGACGCTGCGTGGTGAACTCGTTTGTCTCTGTCTGGCCCCGTTTCAGTGTACAAGGACATCCTGACGTCGGGGCGGGGCGACTCGTTCTTCATCCGCACCCACTTCGAGTACGACAAGGAGACGCCCCAGAGCCTGGCCTTCACCCGGGGGGAGATCTTCAAGGTGGTGGACACCCTGTACGACGGCAAGCTGGGCAGCTGGCTGGCCGTGCGCGTGGGCAAGGACAACCAGCTCCTGGAGAAGGGCATCATCCCCAACAAGAGCAGGTCGGCCTGGGGAGCGAGGCTCTGTGTATGGGGAGGAGGGACACGTGATCTCGGGGGGGCGGAGCTTTGGAGCTAGTGGGCGGGGCAGAGAGGCTCGGTGGAGGGGTTTTGGCATTCTGGGGGGGGGGGGTGATTTGTTTTTTGGGAAGGAATTTCGGAGCCAGTGGTATACTATTAGAGCAATAAAAACCATTGTTTCATAACCGGCTTTACCACTTTTGGCTCAGCACCAGAAAAATCCCTCACGAATTCTTGGAAGCTCAAATGAGCGATCTCAGCAGTCAGCACCAACAGTGGCAGCAGCAGGCAAATCTGGAGCCCTGCCCTTCAGTTGTATTCGGCCTCTCCTGGCACCGTAGGGCAGTGAGTAATCAACTCCGGAGGGTTTTGAGCGGAGGCTGCGGGCGGTGTTAACCACGTCCGCGTTTAAATCCGAGCAGCGAGGAAAGGTTCCGGAAGGTCCTCCGTTGTTCCGATGTGAGCGGTACTAAATCGATCGCGCGGGAAAGTGGAGATTTCGGCTGCGGTGCTCGGCTCCTGATGCTAGCCTGCTGCGGCTAGGACGTTGGGGAGTGCTTGTAAAGTGTCTCTGTAAAGTGTCTTGGTGACAGTTCTCTATAAAAAGGGCTATGCATACTGAACTGGACTGAACTGAATTGAATTGAATTGTTACGGGCCCTAAGCCCAGCCCATTGACTCAAGGTGAGCTCTCTGTGCAGATGTTCTCAAGCAGGAGAAGTTTGATTCTCAGCCAGGGGACACTTCCAAACCCTTTCTGGAAACGGAGGGGAATTTCAGCACTGAGAGCGGATTGTCTAATACTTCATTGTATTAAAGCTGTGTACACCACAACAACCTCATCATTTTGCGTAACAAATCATCTTTGGGTTTCCCCGTTCCCTAGTGAATGTGAAAAACAGGAGAGGAAAATGTCTCCCTATTTCCTTCTCTGCCCATCCGTACAGGCATCCCTCTATCTGTAAATGTCTCTCTCACACTCTCTCTCTCTCTCTCTCTCTCTCTCTCCCTCTCTCTCTCAGGGCGGATCAGATGGCCAACGTCCAGAACTCCCACAAGGGCACGGGGAACGACCGGGCAGATTTTTGGCGGCTACGCGGACAGAGAGCGGCGAAGAAGAAGGACCTTCGGAAGGAGCTGATCTCCGCCCCCGTCAGCACCCGTTTCCCCGCCTACGAGAGGGTGGTCCTACGAGAGGGTAGGACACGCTGCTCAACCAATGAGGGAATGGGATGCCCAATACCCAACCAATGATAGAGTTTTCTCCACACCTCCCAACCAGTGTGAGAGTAGACTCCACACCTAATTGATTCTAAAATATGTTACATGTTTCAACCAATCAGAGTCCTCAGAGTCCTAGTTTACAGGTTTACAAGTCTGTGGCCAAAACAGCAGGTTGACTGTTTCCTCACCCGTGGATGGGCGGGGTTTCAGAAATCACATGACACCACTCGTTTCCTTCCCAGGCTGTTTGCACTGTGAGCGAGGGAGGGAGGGAGGGAGGGAAGAAGGGGTGTGAGTGAAGGGTTAGGATGGGTCTTGGAAGGTGTGACAGCCTCTGTTAGCCTCGTTTCTCTCTCTCTCTCTCTCTCTCCCTTGTAGCTGGCTTCAGGAGGCCTGTGGTTCTGTTCGGACCCATTGCAGACGCAGCCAATGAGAAGCTGGCTGCAGATCTCCCTGAGGAGTTTGTGATAGCCAGTGAGTATGGAACCCTCTGTATCCATGTGTGTTGACAGGGGGGTCACAGGTTCAAATCTAGTCTGCACTCAGGAGGAAGCTGCTTTGTCACAGCTGTTCCAGAAAAGATCCTTCTGCAGAACACATTTGTTTTAGAGAGTTGTAGCACAAGTGAGTTATGGACTGTGTAAGAGTTAAGGGTTCATTTGTAGCACTGTTGCAGTACGGGCTATAATTTGAGGTGATGATGTCACTGCAGTGAGTCAGGCAGTTGGATTGTGGGTATCATTTTGGCTAAGTGTCAGATTGCACAACTCATCCTCCCTGTGTACCGTCTTTTCGCAATCTCCATCTTTCTCCTTCTCTCTCCCTCCCTCTTTCACTCTCAATTTTCTGTCTCTCGTTCTCCCACTCTCTCGCACTGTCTCCCTTTCAAATTCAAATTCCAAAATTCACTCACCCCCTATTGCTCCCTCTCGTTCGCTCTCTGTCCCTCTTTTCCTTCTCTTCCTTGTCGCTCTTCCTGTCTCTTCTCGTTACTACTTCAATTTGTCTCTCCCCAACCTGGCTTTTCTCTCTTTTCCTCTCTCCTGTATTTCTGTCATTCTGTCCACTTCCTCTCTCCCTCCCTCACAGAGACGGAGCCCAAAGATGCTGGATCAGAGAAGTCCTCGGGCGTGGTCCGGCTCAACACCATCCGGCAGATAATAGAGCAGGTAAATGCACCGCCCGTTCCCGCCCACCCCGAACCCTCGTCAGCGCTTCAAAATAAACAGAACTGTTACCAGCTTGCTCTGGGTATTTGGGCAGGAGGGCGGGACATGTGCGGGGTCAGAGCACCCCTCCGTTGAGCCAGATGCTTGTGTGTGGGCATGGGGGCGGTCCTCGCCTGGCTCAGGGGCAGAGGTGACCTCCACACCTCCGACGTCCTGCCCTAGGGGGGTCCCCGCTTCCATCTGTCTCTTTCACGCCTCGAAAATCAGGCCGTTCAAAAAAAATAACAATACAAAATGGCGGCCGTTGGCAGCAGTCTAATAAACCCTCGCCCCACCCCTGTCCCCCCCCCCCCCCCCCTCCCAAACGGAAACCAGGACAAGCACGCGCTGCTGGACGTGACGCCCAAGGCGGTGGACACGCTGAACTACACGCAGTGGTACCCCATCGTCATCTTCTTCAACCCCGACAGCAAGCAGGGCGTGAAGACCATGCGCCAGAGGGTCCTGCCGGGGTCGAACCGCAGCTCCCGGAAGCTCTACGACCAGGCGGTCAAACTGAGGAAGACCTGCTCGCACCTCTTCACTGGTCAGTACTGCCCCACCCCCCCACCCCCCACCCCCCACCTCACCTTACACGCGCACACACACACACAGGTCATTTATTACTCTCATCCCTTAATTAGTCATGAGTGTATCACGATATGTCCTTCTTCTCATTATCTGTCATGATCTGGAGGTAAATATCATGATATCAAATATCATGTCATGATATAGATTGATAGTTTGCCATGATTAAAGCCCTGAAGACTTGAATTGAAACTTAACTGCCTTTAAATCGGGTGCGTCTGGTTTTTATCTCCTGGGCACCTTTCCCTTCTCTGTGTCTCGCTCTCTCCCTCTTTCTCTTGCATCCCTTCCCTCTCTCTCTCTCTCTCTCTCTCACTCTTGCTCTCTGTAGCGAGCATCGATCTGAACTCGGCCAATGACGCGTGGTACGGCAGTGTGAAGGAGCTCGTCAGGGAGCAGCAGGCCCAGGCGGTCTGGGTGTCGGAAGGGAAGGTAATCCCACAACGCGGAACGCCGCGGAAACGGAACCGGAATGTCGTGACCTCCTCCCAGGCTCATTCCGCGTTCACTCTCTACGACCGCGTCCCCCCCCCCCCCCCCACCCCACTGTTAAAGCTCCAGGCTTCGTTTCTTACAGAAGTGCATCTCACACCGTTCCAGTAATGAATGCATGCCCCTCATCTTTCACAGCTTTGTTCACATCTTTCTGATTCTTGTTTTATCTTGTGTTAGATGTTCTGGGGTTCCACTCCCCCACCCCAGTTCTATTCTGCAGGGTTGGGTGTCAATTCCATTTCAGTTTGAGAGGTTCAGGAAATTAACTGAAACACAGCTAACTAATTTTGGGGGAAACTCCTCATAGAAAACCTGTTATTTCTATTCCTGTATTAGAATTGTCAGTTAATTTCCTGAATTGCCTGTAATTGATTGTAAATGGAATTGAGCCCAACTCTGATTTCTGTGCATGGTTTGCTTCTTTCTTTCTGGGCATGCTCTGTTGGAGATCTTTGGTTGGCGGTGGTCTACAGCTTGGTTCCTCTCTGTCTCTGTTCTGCTCCTCTCTGTACCAAGATCCATCATGTGTCTCTTTTAGCTGAGCTCGACTGAGGCAGACCTCGATCTCCACGACGACCGCATGTCCTACCTGTCGGCCATGAGCGCTGACTACCTGAGCATGGACAGCCGGTTGGCCAGCGACTACGACGACACGGCGGACGAGGGCGGGGCCTGTACCGACAACGAGCTCGACGAAACCGCTGAGGAGCTGCACGTGTCCGCCATCAGCCGCTCCTCTGAGCCTGTCCTGGCGGAGGAGGTGAGCCGTCCACCAGGGGGCGCTGTACCGGACGCGCACACAAGTGCACACTCACTGGACGTTGCATGTACTCCATTCACGTCCATTCATTCAAACCACGTATATGTTTGTGTGCATACAAGTGAAGGAAATGCATGTGCACTTCATAAAACACACCCAAATACACTCAGACCACAGAAATACAAGCACACAGGCATGCGCATACACACATACGCGCACACACACACAGGTAGATACACACACACTTCACTCAAATACAGGACACTGCAAATTATAAGCACTAGTATGCAGTCTATAACAGTGCAGACAAAGTAAGTTAAATTAATGGTTCCTGCATCAGAAAACTTAGTTTGGAAAAATGGGGCATTTTAGCCTTGTTTTAGTCCTGCTGAAATCTAGAAGCAGTACTGCTCTGCCCTCTACAGTTTTACTGGGGTACTACAGTCAACAAACAACTTGATCCATGAGGAAGACAACTACATTTATAACTGAGGAACTGTCCTTTTTATGTTTAGTGCCATTGTATTATATTTTAATACAAACTGGACAGGGGTTGGAAATTAGCCTTGGCTAAATTCCATAGATACAGCATGTGTGTTTCTTGTTTTTTAACTTGGAACAATATTACATTGCACTGTCCTCAATAAATAATTAATTAAATTTTTTAAAAGATATTGGTTAAAAATGGGCATATATCATTTTATATTTTTAATTACAATAAGCAGGAGGGCAACTACTTATCTGCAGGAAATTGGCACGTATCGTTGCCTTAATCTTGGTCTTCTGTTCAGCAAAACCACCCTGTATAAGGAAGAGGCAAACTGTGTGCCATTATGAAACCGCATGTATTGAGACCAGTGTTCTGGAACGCTCTCAAAGCTGCAGTTGCATGCTGGGTGTTTATTTAATTAGCATGGCTCCTCCCCCGGTGTCCTGCAGCTCTTGAGAAGACCCAGCCCGGATCTCAGGGCGAGGATCAGGAATGTGGGGAGCAGGGAGGGGCCCCCGGAACCGAGCCCGCCCCCCTCTTTCGTCCCTGATCCTCCCAAGGTAAAACCCGCGAAATTCCCCCCCCCCCCCCCTACAACTCACCACTGGCCACGTCCCAGCATCGGCCCAACGAGAGGGGCTGCAGTCAGTTCCGTTTTAGTTTAGTCAGAGCAGGAAATTAATTGAAATCAATTGAGCGATGTAAAGAAAAATGCTTATGAGACATCGCCATTTAAAAAATATTTTCTGGTTCAAACGAAACTGGTACAACATGGTCTGGGAGTAGAGGTCATAAAGCCACAGTGAAGTTTGCTTTAAGCACATGGAGTTAGCAGTGTGCCTATGGATGTGTTAATAACCATACGTCAACACAGGCTGTGCCCCCCCTCCACGTCCCGCCCAATTTGCAAGTACGTCCAGCCCCTCGCCCCCCCCCCCCCCCCCCCCCCCCGGCAAAACTAACAGTGCACCCTCCACCCCTCCACTTCTTTTCCAAGAATGGTGTGAAGTGGAGATTCCGAGATTCCCACCGAGATTCCGATTCTTCCCAGAGCAGCTCAGTGAGCCACGGTGGTATTTTCTGGAACTGTAGACTTCCTGTGATGTCATAGCTTTTGTAACGCTGTGACATTTTCCTGGGCCGGCCAGTCCATTTGTCCCTCATTAGGACCCTTGAACTCTGATTACAGGATGAATTGCCAAGTGCCGTGTGTCACACCTGCGTCAAATGCTTATTTGAAATCCAATTAACTTATCGGAAATACATGATTAATTTTAACCTACCAGTCCCTGAGAATTTTAAGTTAAATATGTTAGTAACCAAAATGTGCTATCTTCTGAATGAAGATATTTGTTCTGAATACTAAATAGACGTTTTTGAGAAATTTCACTGGTGTCCAAGTCCAAAATATTTCAAGTAGTTATTTGACCCGGGTCTGTTGTGCAATGGGGTGTGTGTTTGTGCAGATGCTTGGCCCTGGTTTGTGGTAGTGCAGAAGAGATCATGGGTGTAGAAGCACAAATATTACACCATGCTAAACTTTACTCAGAGCGAAGTGTCTGCTCCTCACCCAGGTTCTCCTCTCCAGTACTCCTGTTAAGTGCTGCTGTGATCCTGGTTGTTGTGGTACAGCTTTATTCCAGGGTGTAGTGGCTGCAAATTTATGATTCTGGGTGTAGTAGTTTACATTTTGCTCTCTGGCTCCTCAGTGAGGTACTGTAAAGTTGTGGTGCTGGATGTAGTTGTGTTAAGTTTTGGGGGGGGGGGGGGGGGGTAGAACTTTGTCCCAAAGAGTGGGACTTAAAGGCATGTGCAGTTGTATAAAGTTTGGGTTCCTCAATTTAGTAATTACAGTAACTGTATAATATACTAGTAACTAGTATAATATTTGGGTTTCTCAGTTTAGTAATGTACAGTACCTGGGTGTATCAGTGTAAAGTTAGGGTTCCTCAGGTTAGTGATGCACGGTAACTGTGTACTAGTATATAATTTTGGTTCTTGTGGAAAGTGTAAAGTTTAGGGGCTGCTGGCTGTGGTTGGGAGGGTGTAGCTCTGAGCCTTGGGTGTGGCCCCGGAGCTGAAGGTGGCGCTGTGTGCTTGCAGGTGAAGTCAGGGTCCCGGGACGAGGCGTTTCGGGTAGGGGCGCAGTACGACCACAGCAGAGGCTACGACTCCCACTCCAGCAGTCCCACCAGCAGTTCCCACCCCCGCAGCCAGGACTCGTACGGCAGCAAACCCCTGCCCCCCCCCGTCGCCCTCAAACCCAGCTACGCGTCCCGCCCCAGGGCCGCCCCTGACACGCCCCCCCCGGAGCAGAGGGCACCGCCAGAGGAGAGTCCGGACGAACCCTCGCAGAAGTCCTTCCTGGGGAAGATCAAGGCTTTCGAGAGAATGGACTACTTCGCCCGAGCCCAGAGGATGCTGGAGCTGCAGGAGGCCCAGAACGCCAGGGTGTGTGTGTGTGTGTGTGTGTGTGTGTATGGACATGCATTTGGGTGTGTGTGTGTGTTGGTGAGACTGTATGTTAAGGCAGTGTCCTTTCTTTCTATCCTGTTTAGTTGGAAATTGCTCAGAAGCATCCAGACATTTACGCCGTCCCTGTGAAACTACAAAAGCCTGACCTCAGCCGACCACAGCCAATAGGGTAAGGCCAAATATCTGACTACAGCCAATAGGGAAGGGGCAAACTTCTGACCAGTAGACCATGAGAAGGCCATTTGACTCTACTCATAACTTCTCTTTTCTTCTCCACCCATTACTGTCTCTGCCTCCACCTGATTCTCCTTCTGCCTAACTAACTTGCATTTGAAAGTAGATAAGAATGCTAAATGAACGTTATGTCAGTGTAACTCAAACCCAGCCCTTCATCTTTCATCCGCCCCAGTTCTGCTGCAGTTCTCTATGCAGTGACCCGTTACCCAGGCTAACCTTCGTAGCTCTATGCTTAGCCCTAGTGCTGCAGTTCTCTATGCAGTGACCCGTTACCCAGGCTAACTGTCGTAGCTCTGTGCTTAGCCCTAGTGCTGCAGTTCTCTATGCAGTGACCCGTTACCCAGGCTAACTGTCGTAGCTCTGTGCTTAGCCCTAGTGCTGCAGTTCTCTATGCAGTGACCCGTTACCCAGGCTAACTGCCGCCCGTTCTGTGTTCAGCTCCAGCTCGCGGCCCGAGCCCCAGACCCCGCCTTCCAAGATGGCGTACTCGGAGAGCCGGCCGTATTACCACAGTGAGGAAGAGGAGGAGGAGTACCGGCGGCAGCTGATGGACCAGACCAAGCGGGGCTACTACGCCAACCCACAGAAATATCAGGACACTGAGCTGTAGCGGGTGGGCGGGGGAGAGAACCTGGCCACGCCCGGATCTGCGCGATCAACACCATTCCGCAGGGCCCAGCACCTGCACCTTATCTTATCTGCTGCTGACCGGGAAGCCTTCCTTAAGTTCCACTCGCCCGTTTCGCTTCAAAGAAGTTCCAACTTATCTGTCCTTATGGATGGGAATCTCAATCAGTGTTTTTTTTTTCTTTTTTCTCTCTCTCTTTGTGTTTGGTCGTCTCTGTCCGTGTGCGTGCGTCTGTTCGTTTCTTGATCAGGAACCACTGTTTTTTCTTGCCTATGCAAAAATAATTTCAGTTTCTCCGGAGCGACTGAAACCCATGTTGCCATGGATCCTCTTTGTCTTATTCTGAACCGTTGGATATTCTGTGCGTCCAAAACTTTTTTTTCCCCCCCTCTTTGTTACGTTCCTTTTTTTAAATAAAAAGAACTTAAATAGCAAGCAATCTCAAGAACTATTTTGAAAGGTCACTTGTAGTCACACATTGTGTTTATTATTATTATTGTTATTATTATTATTATTTTCTTTGCATTCCTGCCTTTGTGAACATGTATATATGTATACACACTGTAAAATACACTGGAAATGTGTTACATTTTTTGAAGTGCCTTTTTCTTTATGAACAACACTGATATGTGATGCACCGGAGGGCTTGTGCACAGTACTGTATGGAGCTCACAAGCTTACAGGACTCCCGGGAACAGACTACACCAAAACCTTAAAAAAAAACTCCGCACCTACCTGTCCTTACCGCCCGTAGTACGCCAGATCGGGCGGTCCCGCCCCCACCCCACAGCTGTGGTTTCTGAGTGGAAGGGGTGGGGCCACCAGGCCTGAGACCGGGTGTGGTTGATCCTGTGTACGTGTATTCTCATCGCCATCTTTGTATTAGCTTCCACACATTCTGAATGTTTATAACGTGTGCTGGATTGTACATTTTTTCTTCTTTTTTTTTTTTTAAACTGTTATCAGTGTGTATGGATTAAATTTCTTAAACATATTTTTATTTTTTTGGACACCACGGCTTCCCACTTGGTTGTGGAGATCACAGCGAGCGACTGGATTCCAGGGGGTCCCTCAGGGGTCCTTTCCACAGCCGACCAACAGTGGATCCCCTGGAGTTTTCACTTTACAACACCAAATAAAAATAAAATATCTTTAATGTATCGGTGCCGGCAGTTCTGCGTCATCTTTTCATTGTTTGATTGGTGGAAGAGTGAGACACCTCCCCCCCACCGTGACTCTCACCAGCAATAAGCAAGTTAGGTAGTGGAGGGATGGACACAACTTATTTAATATGCTGTTATTTTTCTCTCACCACATCTGGACCCAAATTCAGCATTTATGTAATAACCTGAAATAATGCCTGAGATGGAATTTTCCACCTCCCTCCACCCAGCGTGAGTTGATTGATTTTCTTGTGGTGTCATATTCCTGCTGCAGAAATCCATACACTGGGTAGGCTTTGAGCCACAGTGCATACAGGCCATGCCAGTGACTACATTAGTGTTTTCCATTTTCCCATTCCGTTTTAATCCAAATAAATGTGTTTAAAACATACTTAAAACTGGAGACAAAGCCGATGGGGAATTCAGGGTGGTGTGATAAATTCCATTTCAGTTTACTCAATTCAGGAAATGAACTGTAAATTCAATCTGCAAATTGAAAATGTGCATAATGTTCTATGAGGATTTTTTTTTTTAAGAATTAAAAGAATTTCCATTAATTTCCTGATTCAATTTTGCCTACTTTTGAGTCCCAAAATTGCAGGAGGGCTGTAAATCTCTCCCACATAACCCCCCCCCCCCACCACAGATCTTTCTGGTCACCCAATCCCTTGCATGCTGAAAGAGAATTGAGTTCTCCTTGACCTGGATAAATAAGGATTTTAAAAATGTGCCTCGAATATCCCTCCTGTGCTGCGATCGAGGAAATGGATGCCCACGGGCGTCAGCGGCGGGCACTGTGCCAAGGGCTTAGGAGTTTGCATTGTGGCCAGTGCCGACTAATTTAGTATACAGATTAACATGAGGTATCTGGATATAAATTCTACCAGAGGGGGGGGAAAGGTTGTAAAATGTGACCACAGACCTTGTAAAGTGCTTACATACGGTATGAAGGCTTGAGTTTTCTTTTACAAATATAACCCCCTTCCCCCACAATTAGCAGGTCATATTAAGAGATGACTGGCCCATTGAAACACATTAATATGATTAAGAAAGAAAACCTTCAATTAACTGTTCTGAAAACTGAAAAGCTGTCATTAAAGTAAAAACAGGAAAATAAGTCCTGACCTTTAAACTGATATAAATGCAAGATGTTGCATCTCGTTCTGCAAAAATACATTTTCTATCTGTTCATAATTTGTCTGTTTACATGGTGAAACTGAGTGTCCTTAGTGTGAAGGGTGATGTTCTCAGTGGAATGAATGCATTTGCTTTTGTCCTGTTTCAGCTCTGTTGAAATTCACTGAATTCCAGCTCTGAAATGAATGTTCCATGAAGCATTGCAAAAGAAAACAAGCAGCAGCCCCTGTATTAAACTTTTTATTCTATTAGGGGGCTAGCACCCAGGGCTTATACTGTAGCCTACAAATATTCTTTCATGGATTTTCCTATAATAATAATAATAATAATAATAATTATTATTATTATTATAACGTACTGTACGGATTGTTATTATATATTTTTCATATTTTTATATATGGCCAAAGGTTCCCAAACTGTGCTGGAGACCCTGTTTTTGGTGGTTTACTTTCTAAACATTGCCAGACGGGTCTTGGAAATGAGACTACAACGTGTCGTCATTTCCGGTTGTAACTCGAATTGAAGGCGCGCTTTGCTGTTTCTTCAACGGGTTCTTTCGAAAATAAAAATAAATTCTCTTAATTTCTGTTGTCCATTTTAACTATACAAGGAATTGGTCTCCGAATACTTCTGTGTTGCGAATTCTTGTGTGCTACGACGAATTTATTCACATGAGGAAGGTCCACAAAGAAGCTAATAAGCAATTGTTTGGAATAGGTTTACCCAATCCGACCCAACTCTAAACGTAAGTTGGCAAATTATCACGTTTCTCTCCCCCTGCACTCCCACATGGCTCCCTGAAATATATTCCGAGTGTATTGTGTTTTGCTACATCTTCTCCGTCAGAGGTAGTAATTTTATTTTTAAGAAATGTAGATTGCATGCTAGCCTGGCGGAGAGGATTTTAGAATTTCGTGCTCAGCTCGCATCGGGGCCGACCGGGCTCTCCTCTATCGTTTTGGTTCCTCTTGAGATTTCTTCCCACAGGGGGAGCTTTTTTTAACCTCACTTGTTGGATTTCTTTGGTTTTAGTCTGAGTTTTCCCATCCCTCGTTTTCTGTAAACGCGTCTTTGTCACAGTGTCTCGCCATTCAAATAAAGTTTAATTGAGTTGTAATGAGCTGCTAATTGTTTTCAAGTAGACACGTTTAATGTCTGTTGAATGATGGGTTACTCTCTTAAAGTTGCATTACGTGAGAAATAGTTGTGTGTGTCATGAATTAATGTCCCGTATTCACACACCATGCCTTTAAAACAGCTGATGCTTTCAGTTTCCATGTAAAAATGAATATAGTCTAGATTGAAATTTAGAAATTAGGCTGGTAGGTGGGATCTGTGAAGTTGTGGACCCTTGCTCAAACCAACTCATTTGCCACAGTTATTGGGAACAAGCCTAACGTGCACTGTGTTATAATACGGGGTAAATGTTTTTTTTGTTTTTTTTAATGGTTAAATTAATTGAACAAGAGTAGCAAAAACCAGTACAGACCAGGGTGGCGGCCCCAGGACGGAGTTGGGTTAGCTCTGAGTATAGACCAACCGGTGCAGGTTTCAATAGCTTAATACACTCCATTTTTATTTTTCAAAATAATTAAAGACGCATTAAATTACATCCTTGACCATTCAAACTACTTACATAGTGCTTTCAACAAAGTTTAATTTTTCTTTATGGTCCCTTTTATGAAGATGGAGCAAAGCTGATTGGGCTTTTGTCTATTAAATAATTGTGTCCATGTTATTCCCCCAATTAAACGTATCGTATTTAAAATAAAAATAAAAACGAAGAACACAAAACATTTTTACATGCGGTCAGATTTCACAAACCATTTGAAAGTTTCCGTTTTTATGTTGACACCACGGATTTAGCTAGAATGGAAACATCCTCGGAATGAAGTAATCCCGCAGTAATAAATCCATTCTAACAGTCCTAAAATAAAGAGAACCCCCTACCCTATAGGCTACAGTAGCCTAGTCACAATGTCGTGGCCTATTCCCAGGCGATTCTCCAAAGTGCGGCGGCACCCCCCACCCCCACCTTTTTTTTTTTTTTTGTCATCCTGCCAAAAATGTGAAATGCAATCCAAACACTCGGTCACAGAGCAGTTATTTTAAAACTTCAAACTCAGCCACTTCGAGGAGACCATGGAAGGGGAAAATAATGGGATTGATACCAAAAACAAGGACGGGGACTCGGTTCATTTAAATTATAAATAAAATAAAAAAAACAGAAATAACGCCGAAAAAGAGGAATTAAAATGAAGGAGCGCCTTCGGCCGCGGATCCGCGTTTGTTTTTTCTTCTATGTTATTTTGCGGCGTGCGCCTCTCCGATGTCTCTCCCAGTAGTTCTTCCTGGATCTTGCTGTCCAGTCGCGGGGGTTTCGCTAGCCTCACATTTGGCTGACCCGGCATACAGAAGCCGTCCTCGCTGCATCTCTACCGGCGCTTCTCGCATGCCTGGATCTCAGTCGCAGTTGTTCCCAGCGCTGCTGCCCGGCCGCCCGCTGCTGTCTCTCGGATTGCTGCAGCTGGTTCTCGGTTGTTCCATGGTGGCGCTCTCTTTCGGGGCTTTGTCACTTAGCAGCTCGCCTCCCATTCGGAATTCGTGTCCGTTTTGGGCTGGGTCTTCAGTAAGTACACTTCAGTTCTGTCACCACTATACAGAGAAATCCGATAATATGTAATGCTCCATTTATTTATTCTATCCCGTATGGTTTTCTGGCGATCATTCGTCTAAATCCCTCCATGCTGTCTGACGATCAGCCTGAGTGCTAGCTAACTAGCTAACCACGCTTAGCCTAATTGATTTCCTTAATTAATATATTGTAGATACTGCAAAGATAAGCAAGTATATTTGTTAATGTTAGCTCTAGCTTTGTGATTTTTATGTTTAGCATTGACGTAAATTGGCGTTTCAACCATTTGCGATTGAAACAATGTACCGTTAGCCAACTGCCAGTCTAGATATCTCGCTAACAACAAAGAGGCAGTGTATATTGTGAACATCAACAGGTAGAACGGTATAGTTAGCAAGGCCTAACTTATTAAAACCGCTAGAGAAAAACGGTTCATCAAAGATAAGGTTTAGAAAACGTCCGTGTTCACCGTGATACCACGCAGCCTTTCGTTATCTAGCTCAGATCTAGACATTAGGCTAAGTCAATAACTGTGGGTGTTCAGTATTTGGAAACATGCATGGTCGTGTTTCAGTGAATAAATCCAGCCATTACGACAGACTGTCAGTACGAGTTTCCTAAAGTTATATTTAACAGTGTCTGTCCCGGCGGAAATGTAGTCCTGTGCGATCTGCAGCAATAAGAAAATGCAACTATTGCAAAGGGGTTTTGTAACGAGGATGGCCTAATCAAATTTTCCCTAAACTTTTACATGTACGAATATTCTAGTGTCTAACATACGATACGAGTTTACTCTTCGAAGTTTCTTGAATAATTTGTAAAATACTCATATTTATATCTGGTGATATTTGCAAATTAAACCCTATTAATCGTGCAGATGTGTTTAGATACAAATGCAGGTAAAATGTGTGTGCATGATTACTTTGGAGGAACTCCAAATACCAAGTAACAAACAGCACACAGAAATGCGTAACTGCGGACATGTTTTTATCTTGGCAGGATCGGAGCAAATGCATTAAAGTATTTGTCCTCAGCGCAGTCCTGGACGGGGTGCTCTCGTTTCTGGTACAACAGCTGTAATTTATCATGAGTGGTTGGGCCTGGCTGGATTTCTTGTTGACTTTTGGGCTCGCCAGGGCCACGCACGAGGACAGACAGTACATTAAGATGCATTAATGGCTTTGTAAACGTTAGCTTTTTAAACTTGTTTTTGTATGTTCCTTCGATCACAACCTCACTCCAAGTAGGAATGCAGCTTGAAGATAACATTCACAAGAATCGAAACAGTCCTAAAATGTTTCAGTTTATTGTTAACCTTGATAAAAATGATGATGGAAGACCATTGGAAGGAAAATGATAAAAGGGAGTTGCAGTGTCTGCAGTTTTTTTGTGTGGTTTCCTGTTCGTTTTCATCAGGAGCCAAATTAGGCCTTGGAAACGGGGAGTGTGACATCCTTCAACCATTTGCTTAAATTTGGCACTTAAGTGCCAAAACAAACTCCTAAGAGGTACAGTGTTTGCTCATTTTCGGTGTAACAAAAATGAGCACCCAATTAGGTAAAGAGACAGTATTCAATCAGCATTAGTCCTTAACTTTGAGATGCAAGTGAATAAATCTGTTTATATAAAGTAACATAAGCAAGAGAATATTTGAAGCTATGCCTTGTAAATCAACCCTTTCAAAGCAGTTGCCACTGTTGCATTATTGTAGTTCTTTTACTTTGACAAATTATCGTGCGCCCTGTATGTTTAAAAAAACAAAGAAACAAAAAAAAAAACCCTGAAACGCTCTGTTCCTGCCGTTCTGGCTGGCAGCTTTGTTTTTCTCTGGCTTTTCTCTGTGCTTTTTCATCAGCATTGTTTCCTCTGGAGGTCTGCTTTAGTGCAGCTAAACAGAGGCAGGGATCCAGTCAACATTTGGCCTTAACTTTGACTAACAATTAAAAGAACGTTTTTTTTCCCCCCCTCTCCTTTCACAAACATATTTTAGCAATCGTTAACTCGCCATGCCAAGTTTGTGCAGAATCTGACGTTTGCTTGTGTTTAAAAGTTAAGGACCAGAGTTGATTGCATTCCGCCCAATGAGTGCACTGCAGTCAGAAGTGTGTGGAAAGTGCTGTTTGAATACAGGCCTGAGGTTCTGGCTTTTTGGCTTGTATTTCCTCCCCCTTTACTCAAACTGTAAATCACGGCAGCCTGGACTCTCCTCCCGTTCAAGCTGGTTTTTCCTTCCAGATGTTTTCATAGCCATTCGGGATAATTGAAAACATACATTCTAGTGCTTTCACAAATTTAACCGAATGCAGTGTTGGTGGTTCGTTACCGTTCACGCTGTCCTTCTTTTCGAACGACAGGTCCTTGCTGTCATGTGACCTGGCGACCTCACTTTCAGCATTCTTTATTCCAGTATGAGTCCCAAAGTTTGCCAGTTGACCAATCAACTGGTCAGCCACCTGACAGATGAGTCGGTTGATTGGTTGTTTACTTTCATGTGAACCGGTGTTTATGCTTTGATCATTTATGATGCCACTATCACATTCCATTTGATCAATCAATCATTGGGCCTACCAAGCAATCAGTCAATCTGTCTACCAGTGAAGAAAATAGTCTTTTCTACGGGAATTGTGGCATGGATAGTAGATCTCCAGGAACAGGATTGGGCAGCCCTGGCCTGGGAACGCCCCCGGGGCTGTTAAATTTTGGAACGCGTTATTGGGTGCGCCGTTTGCCACTAAAACTCTCAGCCTGGCGCAATTTTTTCCCCCTACTGGCAGTTTCATCTTCATTAGTTTAATATTCATACGCAGATGGAGTAAGTAAATTACAGGTAGGAAAACTACACAGGGAGTTTATGACCATCTTGGAAAGGAGCCATTTGGGATCTAGATATAAAGACATAAAGCTGCAGTTTCTAAATTTCAGTACTGCTTGGACTACTGCTCGTGCCCCAGAGCACGGTACTTATCTATCGTTTCCTGAGTCTTGATATCCAGCTGTGTAAAGTATTTGACATATTTGTCATGAAGCTGCTGAGAAAAGATTACCCCAAGCCGTCTAGAGTAGTGTGTTCTGTCCCAGTGCATTTCTGGCATTGCATTCTGAAAATAGCAAGTAAGATCCTTATAGACGTTACTCTGAAGAAGTTGAAGAAGCATACGTTATTGGTTGATCCCTTGAGAGCTGTCCTCATATTTTTATTTTCTCAGTGCATGTTTTTGGGTGGGTGTTTCCTGTGGACAGAGAGAGAGAGAGGGGTGGGCTCGGGGTTTGATAGCAGGCCTTGCTTAACCGGCCCAGGGGATTGATGGTCCTCTCATCAAGCTGTGTTTGCAGACACCGCAGCCACAGCGGGATAATGAGCAACAGAGAAACAGACCAGAAGCACGGGGAGTTGAGGACATGAGAGAGGAGGAGTCTATACAGGCATTCTCCTTCTCTTACCTCCACCGGCTCTCCTCCTTGCAATTACTCCTCTCTCCTCTCACTCACAGTCTCCTTATCTCCCTTCTTCTCCCCCCTCTCTCTGTCCCTCTCCTTCCCTCACTGTGTCTCTCTCTCTCACTCTGTCTCTCCCTCTCTCTCTCCCCCTCCCGCTCTGTCTGTTATCTCCATCTCTCCCTCCTCTGGTGTTACTCTGGGACACCATTGCTTAAGTCTCGTTTTATTACACAGTCAGCCTCCTTTGATAACGCTTTGGCGGACACGTGCGGATGTGTCTGCCCGCGGCGGCAGTGGTGGTGGTGGTGATCGCAGCGGTGGTGGAGGGGGTGGTGGCGGTGATGGTGGTGATGTCAGCGGTGTTGGTGGTGGTGGTGGAGGGGGTGGTGGTGACGATGTCAGCGGTGATGGTGGTGGTGGAGGGGGTAGTGGTGGATCATGAAAATGCACTTTTTGTACGTCGCTTTGGATAAAAGCGTCTGCTAAAATGAATGTAATGTAATGTAATGGTGGGAATGGTGGTGATGGTGGTGGTGGTGGAGGGGGTGGTGGTGGGAGTAGCGGTGATGGTGGTGGTGGAGAGGGTGGTGGTGGTGATGGCAGTGATGACGGTGGTAGCGGTGATGGTGGTGATGGTAGTGATGATGGTGGGAGTGGCGGTGATGGTGGTGGTGGAGGGGGTGGTGGTGGTGATGGCAGTGTTGGCGGTGATTACGGTGGTGGCGGTGATGGCAGTGATGGCAGCAGCGGTGAGGGTGCTCTTATCAGCTTGCCTGTGCCATAGCTGTGTTTGACAGCTTTCCGTGCGCAGGGGTGCGGTATCTGAGAAATGTCAGATACGCCAGCGCGTTTCACGGCAACAAAGAGGCGGGATTAAGCCCCGCCCGACGGACGGCGGTTTGCGCTGCGCCCGGCGGAAAAGGCGGCGGCGTTCCCTCCCCGGCGGGCGGCGGGGATTTCCCCTTTTGTCTCTTAGATTGCACTTATCCCTTTTTGCCATTGTGCCGGTGCAGTGACCGGGGTAATGGGACTGTAAATCCCCTGTTTGTGCGGGGACTGTATCTGCCCTGTTCTGTGTGTGTGTGTGTGCGTGCGTGCGAGCGAATGTGTGTGTGCGCGCGTGTGTGTGTGTCTGAGTGAATGTATATGTATGTATATGTGCCTCTAACAATGCTGTTTTTACAGGTTATCCTCTCTGGAATCATTGGTCTTACAACATGGCGGAGACCCATGCTACTTTTGGTAGGTGGTTTACATTTATAAATACATTTTCATGCTCACTCTCTCTCTCTCTGTCACGCACACACTCACACACGCACACACACATATATACACACACACTGGACTATACAGAGGTTATTTGTGATTGGCAGTTAATAGCTTCATTGATTTTCCACAGTGGGCTGTATGTGTTGTATTCTACACCTAAACCTGTGAACTTCCTCTTGTTAGTTCAACAGACCAAGTTCCCGGGTCAGGGGGGTTGGGGACAGAGAGAGAGAGAGAGACAGACGTTAAATACAGTAGAAGCTTCGGCAGCATGGATATACTGTCTTTTTTTGTGAACAGTTCATACGCGCGCGCACACACGCGCGCACACACACACACACACAGTGAGAGTGAGAGAGCCGACTGGAGCCGGATTTATCCCTGGCGTTTCTGTGGCATCAGGCACACATGATGAATGGACACTTTAAAGATAGAGTATGGGGGAGTGGGGGGAGGGGGGGCATCTAGGGAGGCAGACCTGCACTGTGAATTTGGATAAATAGATACCAGGAATGTTGTGTGTGTTTGTGCGTAGGTGCATGCGTGCATGTGTGTGTGTGTGTGTGTGTGATAGAGACGGACAGAGTGAGATTGAGAGTGAGAGGTGTATTAACTTTTCGCATCATCGAGGGATGATTCCGGACACTAGAAGTCTGTTTAGTGTGAAATGAAGTGGAGTTCTGGGTTCTCCTGAGGACTGAGGGGAGGAACAGAGACTCAATGCACCAACTGCCAAAGATAAATAGGTGTAGGTATACTGGAGTATAGAGCAGTGTGAGAGTATACAGGAGTGTAACACTTTACAGTAGTATACAGAAGTGTGGAAGTATGCAGGAGTTTACAGAAGTGTGGGGGTATGCAGGAGTATACAGAAGTGTGGGAGTATGCAGGAGTGTGAGGGTATACAGGAGTATACAGCAATGTGGATGTATATAGGAGTGAGAGTACAGGAGTATACAGCAGTGTGGATGTATATAGGAGTGTGGGAGCGTACAGAAGTGTGACAGTATCATGTTAGTCAGTGTTGAGTCAACCCCCACATGCTCACTCACATGCTCACTCACCCATTTAAATATAGAGCTTTACTGGCACAAGAAACTAGATCTGTTGCCAAAGCATTGAAAGCCAGTACATTAACGTGCAATGAACACACAAACATCCTGTCTTTATGTACTCCTCTAACTTTTCCTCTCTCATTATTATTCTCTTTGTCTAGCTGTGCCTATCCTTTTTTCTCTCCGTCTATCCAGGTGCCCCTATCCTCCTTTCTTTTTCCTTTTCCAGCTTTCCTTTTCCCCTTCCTCACTCTCTAGGTCTCTCTCTCTCTCTCGGTTTTCAGCTGTACCAACTTCCTCCCTCTCTCTCTCTCCCTCTCTCGCAGCAAATCTGTTCATTCTGTTGTCGGTGGTCTGTGTCCTGCTCAACTTGGCCTAACCCCCCCCCCCTCTCTCTTTTGCAGGTGAATCTGTTCGTCCTGTTGTCGGTGGTCTGTGTCCTGCTCAACCTGGCCGGGTTCATCCTGTGCTGCCAAGGTGCTCAGCTGGTGGCCAACATGTCCTACTGCCAGCTGGTAAGAGGAGGACGCCTCTGCACCCCTAGCAAAACAAACACACCCCAAACCCATGGCAGTGCACTGTATCAACATTCTGAATCCTGCACCTTACCAAAAACAGGAAAACGCCACCGCCCCGTGCCAAAAAGTCTGGAAACCACCACAGTGCAGCCTAACAACACACTTCCTCTGACCTTCCCAAAGTGCCCTTTGACCTTTCAGCCTTGCAGTCTATCGCTGAGCCTGTGTCTTTATCTTTCCATCTGTTACAGAGCTGGTTTGTACATAGATATTATTCATTCACTCAGGGTCCAGGGTTGGGGACTGTTGTAGGCCCCATGGATCTCCAGGGTCCAGAGTTGGGGGCTCTTGTAGACCCCATGACTCTCCTGGGTCCAGAGTTGGGGACTCTAGTTGACCCCATGGCTCTCCAGGGTCCAGAATCTTGGTGTGTGTGAGTGTGGAAGTGAGTGTGTGTGTATGTGTATGTGTGTGTGTGTGTGTGTGTGTGTGTGGTTAAGTTATGTTGGCCATGGCTGGAGAGAATGTGTGAAATTCCTCGGTGAGGGCCTGTGCTCTGGACAGGAAGTGCCATGGGAAGTGCCTTTAGAATGACCCAGGATAGCGGCGGAAAATCTGATTTCCCTGCCCCCCCCTCCACCCCTCCACCCAGTGACAGGTGTCTGTAAGCAGGGGGGGGGGGGACGCAGTCTGTCTGTGATTGTGCCCGTCTGCAGGGCGCCAAGCTCCAGCAAACAGGAAGTGAACCCTGCTGATGGAGGACAGGATTCCAGATTGTTCTATTTTTACCAGACTGCCACCGTGCCACAATCCCTCCCTACAGGGACAATCCTCAAAAAAACAATAGCTCTGGATCTCTCTCAGGCCTGTACGCACACGCACACACACGCACACACACGCACACACACACACACTCTCATGTGCACATGCGCGCACAGAGGTTTTGTTTTGGCTCAGACCTGTTTTTTTCCAGGACTCTGTCCTGCTGGTCTTAATCAGCTGAAAATAATTCATCATTTTGGAAAGGTCATGATGTTCCTCACACATCTGCGCGCACACACACACACACACACACACACACACCCTGCCTTCAGCTCCAGAGAGCACGCGCCATGCCCTGCAAAAGAGACAAAGGGCCACACATCCACGGAGACAAACAGATTTCTGATGAAATCCCGGTGATTTCATCCTTCTTCTGGCTGCTTGACGTTTTAACAATTGAGTCGAACTGTGGAACGTAAGGATTTAAGCAAAAACAAAAACCAGAAAAATTAGAAAATTGAAGTGCACCGTTGAAGGTGCTGGGATCGTCGGGTTTGGAGGCCGACCTGTGGGAACGTGTGTTCCTGTTCTGGGATGCCAGAGTGAGTGCTGGGGAGCAGGGGGTTGGCTGGCCGTCGAGTGCTTTATGGCAACCCCGCTGTGCCTGGTTTTGGCGCTGGTCTCTCTTTCCCCAGAGTGAGTAATGGGCCTTCATGGCTGTGCAGTGACGGGGGAAATTTCCCCCTCACCCCCTGGTGGGGGCAAGGTTATACAAGCTTGCGAAAAGGGATTGAGGTGTGTGTGTGTGTGTGTGAGAGAGTGAGAGAGAGAGGCAGCAGGCAGGGTTGGCCTGAGAACTTGCAGGTTGCCAGGTTCAGATAGAATCCTCCCTTCCCAAGGGTGTGATAAGGAGGGAGGTTATTTATAATCTTAACATTCTTGACATTTCTGCACGTCTGTCTTCTGCCAAGCAATTACCACACGGTGGGGGTGGGGGGGGGGGGGGGTAATGCTCTAGCAGGGGATCTGATGCCAATTAAACGAGGGTGCAATGGCAGACAGGAAATATCTGTTCTTGTGATAAACTGAATGACTGTGAGTGACTGAGCGACTGAATGATTATGAGTGACTGAATGACTGTGAGGGACTGAATGACTACGAGGGACTGAATGATCTGCCGTATTTCTGTGTGTTTTCTAGATGTGGATGTTAACTGATGTGGGCTGTTTGTGTGTTTTGTTGATGTGGGTAAGGACAGAGAGTAACTGAATGGTGTGGGGTGTTTGTGTGTTTTGTTGATGTGGATAAGGACAGAGAGTAACTGAATGGTGTTGGGTGTTTGTGTGTTTTGTTGATGTGGATAAGGACAGAGAGTAACTGAATGGTGTGGGCTGTTTGTGTGTTTTGTTGATGTGGATAAGGACAGAGAGTAACTGAATGGTGTGGGCTATTTGTGTGTTTTCTGGATGTGGATAAGGACAGAGAGTAACTGAATGGTGTGGGCTGTTTGTGTGTTTTTCTGTTGCAGAGCGAAATCGGGGACGTCTGTCACTGCTGTGCCGACAGCCCCAACAGCAAGTGCCCTGAGGAGAAACTGCTCAAGCTCTACCCTGGAAACTCCTGCAACACCATGAGGGTCCTGCTCAAGGTGTGTGTGTGCGTGCGCGTGCGTGTGCACGTGTGTGCGTGTGTGTTTTCACTCCTTTTACCCCCATTTTTGATGGCCTGATTGTGCCTTTGTCTAGTTCTGCCCATCTCAGAAAAGCAGAACCTCTACATGTGTTGACAAAGCCATCCAAATAGTTGCATTGTATTAAGTTAATGGTTTTATGTGATAATAAATGTCACCACACCCTTTTAGCGGTGTATGGAACGGAAACTTTCACATATTACACATTTCTGTCATGCGTTCATCTACCAGTCTGCATGGACCAATCACAGCATTGCAGTACAGTACAGAAGCTCTGCCTGCACCAATCACAGCCTTGCAAGAAAGTGCCAACCAATCCCTTTCTGTGTTGATTTTCCAGAAGGTTCTGTTTGCACTGTGTGCCCTGAACGCTTTGACCACGGCCGTCTGTCTGGTGGCCGCTGTGTTGAGGTACCTGCAGATCTTCGCGGCGCGGCGACCGTGCACAGTAAGAACCAATCAGAAAGCAGAACCCTGACACCTCCTCCAATCCCGTCAGTCCTTAAGCCACTGAACCGGCTGAGGGCTGAATCCACAACTGTCTTGTTATCTTCTTGTCTTGCATCTGGTAATCCTATGAACTTATTGTGAGTGATTGAGTGAAGCTTAAATAAGTGTAAATGACTGCTTGAATGCAGTCTAGAAAGTCTTGAGATGTTAAACAATTTTCTGTCATAGCCTTCAGTTTAAATTCATCTTGTGTGTTCACTTCTGTGATTGCTTCATATTAATGTACTGTGGAAAGTATGACTCCTCAGTTTGAGAGAGAAGATATATGTTTGTGTGTTTTAACATTTTTACCTTTTTTTTTTTTTTTTTACAGGAAGAGCCCCGCCCCATCGCAGAGGAAGGGGAGGAGCCGGCCCACATACCTGATCCAGACGAGTTTGTCCCTCCAGCCCCTCCCCCCTCCTACTTCTCCACCTTCTACTCTTACACCCCTCGCCTGGCCCGCAGGTACTCCTGTACCCCTCGAATTTCCCACACATGCAGACACTCTCCTTCTCTCTTACACCTGCACCCTTAAACTACCACACAGGTACTCCACGCTGCTCCACCTGCTTGTGTGTGCCCCTGTACCCCTTAAATTCCCCATATGTACCAATACATACTTCTTCAAAACTGGTCCTCAGTTATGGGATCCTAACATCCTGATAGGTTCTCCTTCATGAAAAACAGTTTTTTTGTTTGTTTGTTTGTTTTGACGGAGGGTTTTGTCTGTGAACAAGCAGTTTTTCTCGTCTTTAGTTGAAGTTCTGTTTTTGATGTTACTGTTGTGTGGTGCCTCTCTGGTGTTACCCAGTGAACTGGGAGAAAGGTGGAGCGTACAGTAACTTACATTTACAGTAAGGAGAGTCTGTCGTGGGTAAACCCCGCCCCCCCCCCCCCGGTGTCTCAGGTGTTCCAGTCACACCGCGTTGGCCTTCAGTGTGACTTTTGACCTTTACGACGTTGTGGAGAGAGAGGTTGCGATCCTGGATCCTGTTCCTGGCCCTCAAGACACAGGATAGAGCGCCTGGGTTACCCACGAGCACTGGGGGGGCCCTCTGTTTGAAGGCACGCAAGCAATGAGACATTAAATTTGGGGGTCGTGCTGTAAAGGGATAGCATCCACGTCCCTGTGGCTGCCCCCCCCTCCATGGTAACTTGGTAGAAGATCTGTGCCTAGGCCGGCTTCCCCTCCTATAGGCACTCTAAGGCTTATCCTTGATTTAGCCATTGATAAAGCAGGAAGTGAAGTTACAAGCAATCAGCAATGATGTGTTTTTAATAAGCCAATATTTGCTGGAAACCTCTCAGTAGATGTTGCCCAAACCCTGTACCCTGTACCCGTGTTTTAATGTGTGGGTTAACAAAGATTCATCTAGAGTCTTTGTTTTACATGATTGGGTGAATTTGGAAGGGTGTTTGGTGTAACCTCCGTAGATATCTTGAGGTCTGGGTCTTTGTCTGGCAGGATGTTTGGTCAATCCCCGGTAGATATCTCGAACTCTGGGTCTTCATTTAGCAGCATGTTTGTTGGAGCCCCTGTAGATACCTTGAGCTCTGGGTCTTCATTTGGCAGGATGTTTGTTGGAGCCCCTGTAGATACCTTGAGCTCTGGGTCTTAATTTGGCAGGATGTTTGGTGACAGCGTGATTCCTCTGCCTCACATATATGGTGCCAGAATCAAAGGGGTGGAGGTTTTCTGTCCCCTGGACCCTCCCCCGCCCTACGAGGCCATCGTGGGACAGCCTGAGGACGCCTCCGCCCAGGTAACCGTCTCCACCCGTAGCTTTCTGAGTTCGGTTTTAGCCGGTTAGCGGCTATCGTCTGCGGGCGAGAAAATGAAACGCAGCCCTTTTTGTGTTTTGGACAAAGACGCGGCCCCCCGTCATGTGACTCCACCTTTAACATAAAGCGATCTGTGTCTGTGCTTCTGTCTGTCTGTCTGTCTGTCTGTCTGTCTCAGGAGACAGAGGTGCTTGCTACTGACCTGGCAGAGGGCTTGAGTGACAGCTCGGAGACAGGACCGCTATGTGAAGGTGGGTATTGTGACATCACACCAACAGCGTTCTGATATGAGACTGTGAGAGTTCCGGTCTTGTTGCGTTGCAGTTCAATAACGACACTATTTAATTTTTAATGAAATATTACATTATTTATCACCCCTTTGTCCAGGATGGCGCTACATTAGGTTATAATTTTGTGTGTTGGCGTACACCGGCTTTTTTTCCGGAACATTCACTCCCGCGGCGGTTCGCGTGACGTGCTTCAGGCCGAGTACGGCGGCAGTTTTCGGGATCTGCAATCCGAGCTCGGGAGAACTCGCTCCTGCCTGTCCCGCGCCCGCCGCCGCGAGGCTCAGACTCAGACGCGCGATGGATTTGCATTTTCGGCGGGTGCGACGGGCGGCCGAGCGTTCGGGGTGTGGCTTGGGAGCGGAGGATCAGTCGGCTCAGCGCACGCGGGGCCCGACGCCACTTGTAGACCTGTCACCAGCCACCCCCCCTCCCCCGGGTGGAAAGCTAGCATTACAGTTTTTTTCCCGAGATTTGACATTTAAAACCGCCTTTGTTTGCTGCCTCTCAGGTGAAACGCGGGGCCTGCTGCTCGAGTGTAGCCGCCACGCGAATCGAAACAAACCGGGCGCAGCGTCCTCCATTTTAGTTTCGGTTTGCTTCGTTTCATTCAGGCGGGTGTGTGTGTGTGTGTGTGTGTGTGTGTGTTTGTCTTCCTGTCGGGTGCTCAGAGCTCAAACGTCCCGTTTCTGTTTCAGACGGGGCCCCGCAGGACCCCGCCACGCCCCCCGTTCAGGTCCGGGGGCAGACGGCGCCGGTACCGCCCAGCAGGAGGTCCCAGAAACAGCAGCTCCGCCGGTCCATTAGTGACCCGGTTCTGCTGGACCTGGCTGCTAAAGGTACTGCTACTTTTGGGGGGGGAAAAAAGGCAGAGCAATTAGGAGCGCTGTTGGGGTTGGTTGGTGGTTGAGCATTTGGGGGTTGGTGTTTGAGGGATGGGGGTTAGGTGTTTGAGTGTTGAGTGTTGGGGGTTGGGTGTTTGAGGGTTGGGGGGGTTGGTGGTTGAGGGTTGGGTGTTTGAGGGTTGGGGGGTTTGTTGTTTGAGGGATGGGTGTTTGAGAGTTGGGGGTTGGTGTTTGAAGTTTGGGGGTGTTGGCGTTTTATGGTTGGGGGTTGGGGTTTGAGGGTTGGGGTTTGATGCTTGGGGATCGGGTATTGGTGTTTGGGGTTGGTGATAACTGGCCTAAGGCCTGTGTTTGGGGTAAGGGCGGAGGAGCCGGGGAGGGGGGGTGGGGGGTGGGCGTGGGGGTGGTCTGTGCTCGTCTGACGCCTGTCCTCTCCCACGGTAAATCTCCCCCCCTGTCTGTCAGCAGACACATGATCTGTGTGTATATATAGAGCGCCGGGCCGGTGGGGGGGGGGGGGGGGTCGGGGGGGTCACCGAGGCCTGGTGTCCATGGGGACAGGAGCAGATGTGTGCGCACGCACACGCAGGCAGTAACGAACATGCATGCGCAGGCATAGATACACACACACACACACACACACACCTCTCTCATTCGCTCTCTCTTCCTCCTCCTCCTCTTCCTCCCAGTGCTGAGCTGCGAGGCTGCCACGCAGACGGAGGCGGGGCCGGTGACGGTGACGCTGCGGAGGGGGAGGGGCCAGCGCCGGCCCCGCCCCCAGTCCATGGTGGACTACCAGAGCTACCAGGCCACCAAGCAGCTGGTGGCGGAGTTCCTGGAGCAGTCGCCCTGCAGCCTGACGCCCGAGGTGCAGGAGCTGGTGAACAGCATCAAGACCGTCCTGCGCTCCGACGAGCAGCACATGGACGAGGCCGTGCGCAGCGCCAGCTTCATCGAGCAGGTGAGGAAGAGGAGGAGGAGGAGGCCCTTTTTTAGCGCTGCCGCACTGATCGATTGGTTGATTCTGCCTCTCTTGTTTTTAAAGGTTTCTAATTTATGAAGCTTCCTGTTCACGTTAAGCCTCCATAGGGGTGTAATGGAACATCCATGCATCAATGCGTCGCAATGCTAACGTTGTAATGCAATGCAGCCTGTTAAACACATTGGTCGCATTCACAAGGCAGCTAGTTGTATCACATCGTATCATGATTAATTGTTATTATTGTTACATATTTTAACAAATTAAGAGACATCGTATCATTAATCAGAGTATGAATATTGTACTGTATTGTGATCAAGTTGTATCATTGCACCCCTGATCATATATATAACTCTATGGTATTCTGCACTGGTAACTCTGTTCTCTTTGTGTCGTTGGTCTGCACAGGTGATCACCGGCTCGCCGGCCTCTCCAGAGCAGCTGATGCAGCCGCCTGCGCAGCCGCCTGCGTATACACGCGCGCGGCTGGTCCCGTCTGCGCAGACGCTGCCCCTGTCTGCGCAGACGCTGCCCCTGTCTGCGCAGACGCTGCCCCTGTCTGCGCAGACGCTGCCCCTGTCTGCGCAGACGCTGCCTCTGTCTGCGCAGACGCTGCCCCTGCGGAAGCGTCCGGGCATGCTGCACCTGCGCAGCTGCGGGGACCTGAGCACCTTCACCAGGCAGGAAGTGCAGCCTGCTCTGCGTCGGGCGGGGTCGCAGAGGGCCGCCCGGGGGGAGCCGGACCGCCCCCACAGCCTGATCGGCGTCTGCAGAGAGACGGTGCTCTGAGGACGAAACCCCCCGCCCCCCCCCCCCCGCACGGACACTGCTCACTTGAGGCAATCGTGAACAGAGATGCGCCCCCTGGTGGTGATCCCGAGGAACTAATTGCGCCACCTGGTGGTAGAAGCTCCAGGCATGAAGAGCTTTAGGCCGCTGAAGATAAGCAGCTTCTAGAAGACCCCAGCCTTTGATCAGGCTGGGCGTGTGTGTGTGTGTGTGTGTGTGGGTGTTGTAAGGGTGACTGTCTTGACATATACATGTCATATTATAATGATGAAAGAATATCAAGACAAAAAACTGAAAAAACCCAAAATTGAGTTCTGGAGCCTTAGGTTTTGCCAATTTAACTGAATTATGATTATTATTATTATTGCTATGTTTAAGCATCTCAAAAGGTTTTTTTATTTTTATTTTTTTATTTTTTGAAAGTTTTCAGAAAATAATTTTTTATTCATCTGGCGATCCACAAGGGGCTCGTAAACTCATTTATTAAGCACCAGTGAGCAGAAACACACCCCCCCCCCATGTGATTAATATAATTATTTTGTTTTTACAAATTTGGAATAGAGATGATTGCTTTAAAAATCCAGCAAGGACAAAAAAGAAATCGCCACTTTAATGAGATTCCTGCTTAATGCCTTATTTTTGTTAGTCCTGTTGGCCCTGTGGGTCAGATCCTTTTCTTTATAAATATGCACTGTAAATAAGATTGAGCCCGTGCGTATGCATCTCATAGGGGTGGAGAGAGGAGGCGGCTAACTTCATCTCCTCTCCAGCTGAACCAACTGTTTTTCATATATAATATAAAGTTTTCTTCTTCCTTTCTTAGATGTGGTGTGATAAGCCATAAAGATTTATTTTATGTATTTCTGAACAGTCAGTAAAGGGGGAGGGGCGTGTTAAAAGTGTAGTGGGGGTAACTAGTGGAGTGTCCTTTCTTTTGGGGGTGTGATTGGGATTATTGGTCAGGGCCAAAAAAAATGTCTGCAACCTGTCAGTCAACATTTTGTCTTTTGGCTCTATTTAAATTCTAGTTTTTTTTTTCCTCCCCCCACAAACACAATTTGGCGGCATCGACGATCGAGAAAACAAGCTCGCCAAGCCCGAGTTTGTGAAGAAAAATGTGTTTGCGTTTATTTGTCAGTCAAAGTTAAGGACGTGTTGATTGACTCCAGGCCTGAGTCTCCCGTGTGCAGATGAGGTGGTTAACGGGGTTTCCCCCTCAGCCCCGCAGGGGTGTTCTCAGGCTCACAAAATGTACTAAATGGTTCAATTTTCTAACCTGATTTTTATTTGAATTCCCCCCCCAGCCCTCTGTCTCTTCTCTGAAAAGGTAGTTGGGGAAATTTCGCACAGCTCGTTTTATGTTTCAAAAAAAATAAATGGAGATTAAAAGAAAAAAAAGAAATAAAATAAAAAAATATATAAAACATTTTCAACCCGATTAAAGAAGTGGTTTCTGTCTGTACTTTTTGTCCAGTTTGTGAAAGTTGAGCTTTGGAAGCAATATTTCATCATAAGGCTTGACCCAGATTGGACTGAACTGTAGAATTAGAGTAATGAAGGCATTATAATCTGTAGTGTTTATTTTTTATGATCCCCTTATCAGGTGACCAGTGGCTTTCAAAGGGCTGAGTCTATATGTTTGAAAAATGCTTATTAAGAATGGCTGAACATACCCAAAAATTTGTGTGAACCAGGTACCTGATGAAATCCGGAGGGATCCGGACAGATGGTGCTGAATATTAGCCTGGGTGGTGTGCTGTTTTGGCTGGGTGTTAATGTTTGTTTATTTCTTGGCGTGCCAGACCGTCTTCGTTATGGCGACTTGTGTAGCTTAGCATTTCAGCAAACCAATTGCCTCCACTGCACGGATCAGCAGTTTAGCGTGCCCCTTGCCTGAATGGCAGAGGTTAGCATTTTAGCATGCCTCTTGCCTGAATGGCATAGGTTGGAATTTTAGTGTGCTACTTGACCATTAGCATTTTAGTCTATTATCATATTAGCGTGCCTCTTGACCTGTCCAGCGTGGAGTGGTGTTTTAGTGTGCCAGTCGCCTTGTACACCTGATTGTTGGCCGAAGGGCTTGGGGTCTGGTATTCTGACAGACTGCCCTACCTGCTCAGGATACTGCTCTGAATGTAGCTCAGTTTTAGTGTGTCAGCATCAGCTGTGCATGTAAACCGGACCTACAGGTGCATGTGATCGATAAATTAGTGTATGTAGCTGCTCTATACGAGTTGCTCTAATCCGATGATACTGTGACTATATGGATTTGGAAATACCTGTGTAATTACCTTGGCATTCAAGATAAATTCACTTTAACATTTTAATTGAAACAAACAAGATAACCACCCCAACGACCCCTATTCTCATGGCTGAGAATAAATGAAGTTAGAGGCCAGTCTTTCTGCAGTTTATTGTTGTAAATACTGTTACAAACATTCCAGCCCTGGTACAGGAATGTAGCTCAATAGTTGTAACACAGAAAAGCTAGCAAATAAATAAACATTGCCATTGCTTTACAGAAAGTTTTTTTTTTCTCCCTTTTTCTTTTTTAAGACGTTGACAAACATAGTTAAGATTAAGTACATTCAAAACAAGTGCAGTATAAACACTAGAGTTTGCCATATTCATAGCCACCACATACTCAAGTGTTGTGTGTGTGTGTGTGTGTATATATTTCTTTTTTTTACAAGGGACAACTTTGTTGCATTACAATACCCTATGATCCTCTGGAAATGGGCGGGATCCTCTATTGTACCCCTGTACTGACCAATAGTATACCTTGGAGTCTAGCCGTTCACTAAATATGTACATTGTCACATAGCCCATCGTCTTATTAATTTTAACACGGTCCCTTGCACCAACTCGTGCTTGGGAGTCCTTCCCAGTCCGGGTTCATCCACGTTCGTATACTCTACCAATCTGGATTCATCAATGTCCGTTTACATTGCCAATCCGGATTCAACACACAAGAAGTACTACATACTACTATATATATATATAGATATTTTTTTCAGCTGGTTTTGGTTTTAACGTGAAGTAAATCGTAATCACACTTCGTACAAAGCATGAACGGTAAAGCCTACGGATGGCACGTCAAACGCCATGCTGAACGAAACCGATCGCGGTGGTCGTCGTTATTCTCGTTTCACATTTAATTTCTAAAATAAAAAAAATGAAATAAAAATACAGCAATCGACAGTAAGGCCAGTATGATCCTCGAGGGATGAAGTCGACGCTCGGAAGCGAGCGATCGGTGATTTGAGGATGGACGTTTTCCGTACGCGGAATGCACGGTGTTCCAGCCAGCGATGAATAGCAGACAAAAGTCTGTAACCGTACGTCGGTCCCAAAGGCCTATTTCAAGACCTTAGAAATGCCAGCACAGTTACCTCTGTAAACATTAGATCTGATCATTTATTTGGGTGGGTGGGGGGGGAGTGGGTAGAAGTGGGAGGTGGATGGGGAGGGGGGAGGGATGGGGGTCAAGAAACAGGTGTATAGCTATGAAGGGACTTTTAATTGTTAGTTTTTGTCCAGCGGTTACATGCCTAAACCCCTTATCCCAGTATTCATCCATTTTTTTTTATCTTACTTGTCCAAATTATTTATTCTAACAAATTGGTTTACAGCCAGCTAATCTGTTATGCTGTGCATGGTGAATGACGTGGACTTGGCTGTGTGTTGACTCTTAGCAAGTTAGCAGCAAGGTCTTGTGTCACTTGTGTTATGAGTCCATTGTAATGAAGATTAGTAGGGGGAGCAAACGGGAAGGATTGTGAAGCCAATCAACAGCAAGGTCCAATTAGGTTGACCAATTAAATTCACCCCCACCCCCCTCCAGTCTATAGAGCATCGGTAGACAATGCATTCCATGTTACTAACCAAAAACATACAATCCTACTGCATGAATGAATACTTTTTTTTAAAGATATTGGATAAAATAGATGTTTTAAAAATGTCAGCAATCTGCAGGAGTTGTCCTGGCCTCTAAAATGTTTTTCAAATAAACAAAAACTTTTAAGTTTTTCAAATAATAGTTTTACCCAGGTTTAGTAAATTCCAGAAAGGGATCATGGAGTAATGTATGGTACATTTATAGCTAGTGCTTACATTCCAGTCATGCAGTAGGGTGTGCATCCACATTACACTGTACTGCAGCTGTGACCCTATATCTCTGGAGAACGGTCACAGCATGATGTACAGCTTCATGCTTCGTCTGTTAGTTTGTTTTGAGCTTCTTCGTTGCTTTGGTCTGAGATTCCCCTTCCCCCTCCCCCTCCAAAAAACGAAATAAATTCACATGAAATCCCCTCCCGCCATTTTTCAAGTTTTCGGGGGAAAAAGGTTCTATTTTCAAGTATTAAAAAGTGGTCAAAACGTGAATGCCCTGAGGAGAAAATGAAAAATTGCAGTATCACCCTTTCATAAATATTGAATATTCAATAAAACTAAGAAAGAAAAAAAAACAGAGGAATGTTATATCTTACATTTTAAAAATATATATTGCACTTAAAGAAAAACTAAATAAAAAAACTAAACTCCCTATCAGTAAGACTTCTCTGCAGGACTGTGCTTTAGGAAAGATGCTACAAAGGTCAGATTTAATTCATTTTTTCCCCAACTTTCAAATTTGTTGCCGAGTCCAAACATAGTTACTGCAAAATGGTAAATTTTTACTTTTCATTTTCGATGCTCTTCCAGAATGCTACCGCGATACGGATGCTTCTTTTATCCGTCCAGGGCTCTCTACAGGCTTGTTCCCACACTGGAGAGAGAGGAGCTGGCAACAGCCTATCACCAGCAGACAGACAGACAGACAGATACCGCTTTGAGTCAGAGCCACTGGTGCTGGGTAAAACCTGACTGACATCAGAGAAAATACTATTTTCCTGCATCATGAGTATACAGAATTATCTGTGATTTAAAAAAAAAAAGAATCCTGTGAATGTTAATTATGAGCCTCAGCTGGAGAAACCAGCCTGTGAAGTCCTTAAAATAGGCCTGCTCTGTTCAACTATTTTGTGGAAAAGTCCCCCCCCCACCCCCCCCAAAAAAAGTGAATTACCTTGGAACATTTGCAGATGTATAATTTTAATCTTGGTCCAGTTTTATGTTGTTTCCCTCTGTGTGTGGGGTGGGGGGTGTTTGGGGGGGGGGGGGCGGGGTGGCAGAAAGACGTGTATCTTAAGGAATGCTTGTTAAATGAAAATGTGAAAGAGTGGGATGGGGGAGGGGGGGTGGAATCTCAGGTGAGCAGACTCCCCCCACACCCCCACCCCCCCCCTTACCCACTGGAACCCGACAGAGGAGGAATGTTCTGTAAATCAGTACAAAGGCCATCAAGATGCCTCTACGTACCAGAGAAGCGCACACGGTTTGTGTGTGTGTGTGTGTGTGTTTGTGTGTGTGTTTTCATGTTAAACATCATACATAAATCAAATATGAGAGACCAAAATCCAAACAAACCAGCAGCCAGTGGATTCCAAATAAAAAATAAAAGGGGAAGAAAATGATAAGGACGCAAGCTCCTTCGGTATGACACAAACACGCACACACACACACACACACACACACACACACACACAGGGTGGGGAAGGAGTGGTGAGCAGCATACATAAATGTACTAATGCACAGGAGAGATTGAGGGGAGGGAGGGTAACACTAGTGGTGGGGGGGGGGGGGCTCAGGGGGTCAAAGGTCACTGGGTTTTTCCAGTCAGTCTCAGATGTAAACTGGCTGCTCCTGGGCTGTCAGTAAGCGGTACATGGCAGCAGGCATCGTCTTCATATGAATCTGGAGGAAGAGAGAAAATGCAATTTACACACACACACACACACACACACACACACAAGCACTACACAATATCAGGAATATCTACTGAACATAATCTGCTCCCTTCTCAAACAGAATCACAGCGTTTTGCTTGGAACTGTTGAGGGGATCACTGTTTGCTGAAAGCTTCCGCGCTTGGGAATACCTAACACGTTTTCCGTCTGAACTCAGCTGCTTTGTTTTGCTTTTCCAGCCAACCAGCTAGGTGTGAGAATAACATACAGGGTGAAAGAATGCTAATAAAAAACTGTTGTGTACAAACATGCATGTCAGGATTATTAAGTGCGCACCACTTCCACGTGGTTGTGTGGGATGAGATGGGTAAATAAAAAGATATTGAAAATAATTTCAAGTAAAGAAAAATGTGGATGGACAAAAAGGGGAGTGGTCTCAGACAGAGGAGGAGGAGCCTAGAGGACGGTGAGTGCCCACCTCTCCTACAGCATTGGACAGGATGTGCACAATCTTCTCGTGGGGCGTGGCCACCACGCTCTGCCCGTTGATCTCGATGATGCGGTGGCCGACGCGCACCCCCCCTCGCTCGGCGATCCCCCCCCTCATAAGGCTGCAGATCTGAAAATGGACAATGGACCCGACATCGCCCTGGTTACCGCGTGCCAAAAGCACCCTGGCCAAGAGATACAGCATGCATTCCATCACCACAGTCCTGAAATGGAGAATACATGACTATATGCGGTCTTATGTACCTTGCAGTTTGCCACTGAAACACTCTCATCATAAATTTCTTTCAAGACACTTCTATTCAATTATTTCACTGTAGTTGTTCAATTAAAATGATTTCCTATCCGTGTGAGTCAAGCAATGACCTTTAGAAAATCTTAGACAAAAGACTATAGTCATATATTTTTCTGTTTTCCACTGAAACAGATTTTTAATCTTAATTTCTCCAAATACATTTATGTTCATTCATTTCACCACAGGTGTCAAATGAGCAAAGGTTTTCTATCCATCGGAATAAAAAAGGGCATTAAAATTTTAAAAAAACTTTTTATACATAAGACCTGCTGCTTTCCATGGGAAAACATTTTTCATCATAAATTTCTTACAAGACATTACTATTCAATTATTTCACCCTGGTTGTTCAATTAAAATGATTTCCTATCCACCTGAATCCAAAAAGGATTTTAACATTTTTATTTATTTTTTGTTGCATTTATTTCACTTTTTAAACACAAGACTATAGTCTTATGTATTTTGCTGTTTTTGATTGAAGCACATTTTTCACCTTAAGTTTCTGTCATGTATTTTACCATGGTTGTACCATTTTCCATTTGCATTATAAATTTCATAAAACACATTTCTATTCATTAATTTCACAATGGTTGTTCAAATAACATGATTTTCTATCCACCTGAATCCAAAAAAGATATTTTTAAAGATGTTTGTATTTATTTCACTTTTTAGACATAAGACTATAGTCTTATGTATTTTGCTGTTTTTGACTGAATCATATTTTTCACCTTAAGTTTCTGTCATGTATTTTACCATGGTTGTTAAATGAACATGATTCTGTCTGAATTTAAAATTTTTAGTTGTTTTTTTTCCACTTTTTGCACATAAGCCTGGTCTGGTCTGGTACCATTTTCCATTTGCATTATAAATTTCATAAAACACATTTCTATTCATTAATTTCACAATGGTTGTTCAAATAACATGATTTTCTATCCACCTGAATCCAAAAAAGATATTTTTAAAGATGTTTGTATTTATTTCACTTTTTAGACATAAGACTATAGTCTTATGTATTTTGCTGTTTTTGACTGAATCATATTTTTCACCTTAAATTTCTTCAAATACATTTCTGTTCATTTATTTCACCATGGTCGTTAAATGAACATAATTTCCTATGCATCAAAATCTTTGATATGGCATTACATTTTTTTTAAACAATTTTTCACTCTGGACATTAGACTGAAAAATTCAAATAATTAAAAATGAAAGCAATCCTTGCACTCACCTTTTTTCAAGGTCTGAAACATAACCCTAACCTTTGTTTTAGCTCGAACACTTCCCCTATTCCAAAACTAACCCAAAGTCAAACCCTCAATTCCCTAATAAGACCTAGAAGTCATTTTAAATATGGAATGGAATGATAGATAATTGAAATATCATAAATAAAACAAAATAAATGCATGGATGCATGTTTGAACAAATTTTTTTATGAAATATGTATTTCAGTCAAAAAGTATCTAAATCTAAATCCATACGGCTACAGTATTCAGCTGAAAAAATAAAAAAATTTGATCAAACACTACCCTTTGCACTGACCATTAACAAAAGCTCCTAAATATAAAACTAATCTTGCCTCAACCCTAACATTTCCCATATTCATAACCCTAACAGTAAAGCTTGCTGCCGAAGCAGACTGTTTATCACTATGGTTATTGCTTGGTTACAACATCCGACCCAGAGAATATGAACCTGTCCAGTGCCTGTTTATCACCATGGTTACTGCATAATTATAGCCTGCTGCCCAGAGAGACTGAATATGAGCAGTATCTCTTCATTGCCACGGTTACCACATTTTCACATTTCATTTTCCCTTCGTCTAACAAGGTAAATAAATGCCTTTTACAGCAATGGCCTGACAGAATCATCCCTGTGAGGTGAGGAATGCAAAGAACTAGCCAATCAGATCCATGCAGGATGATGATGATGTAGCCAGATGTAGGAAGGGTGGTTTATTTTTGTTGGAGTTTTAGCACAAGATTCAGAAACCAATCTTGAGCACCTCTATATATTTTCTGCACTGAAACACCTAGTTGGTAAACTAGGGGTTATGCTCCCAAGCTTGTAACTGGATCTCATTAACCTGGTTCCTTTTGCTGTTGTTCAGAGAAGATGCCTTAAAAAAAAAAAACCCTAATTAGGCAGACTCCACCCTTATTCACAGCATCACCGGAACAATACCCACAATGCCGTTCTGCACGCTGAAGCCCAGCTGATATCTGAGGTCGGGCCTCCGGATGAGGACGGTGGTCACCGGGGGGCACCTCACGATGTTGAGCTTTATCCGGGACTGGGTCTTCAATCCCTACAGGGGCGGAGGAGAAGATGCATCAAACGCCCCCATCAATCATAACTTACACGCAGCGACTTAATGTTCGGCCATTGAAGTGGAACCTATAGGATAACATATTAGCATCATATTATACAGGATAATTCTATTATTACATAATGACTCTAACTATACATACTAATATATTAAGTATTTACAGTTATAATTATGATAATAATAACAGTAACAATTAATATCATTACAATTGTAATCACAAGTATGTTTTTATTAAAAATAATAGTAATAGTAATAACTTGTATAACTATGTACACAGTAATTCCTGATAGTTTAACAAGACTCTCAGGTAAGGATACAAGGCTGTGGAATAGGTGACACTCTGGGGGCGGGGCAGAATGGGGCGGGGCGGGGCAGGGCGGGGCACCTTGATGATGCTCTGGCAGGTAGACAGAGGCAGGCCAACCAGGCTGGTCCCGTTGATGGACATGATCTGGTCTCCGATGTTGAGGCGGCCGGACTTCTCCGCAGGGCCGGCATGCATCATGTTGGCGATGATGACGGTGGGCAGGATGGAGCCCCACCCAGACTCAACGATGACCACGCCCAGAATCTCCCCCTTCTGCTTCTCTATGTACACCTGGTGAGGACACAGAGGAGCACTGAAACACACACCCTGTTCCGCTCTGCTCTTGCTTCTAAAGTTCCCCAGCTGTCTAAGGAACATGGGAAGTCCCAGAGCTGAGTATCTGATTGGTTTATAGTTTTTTTGGTAATATAGAGCTGACTATCTGGTTGGTTTATAGTTTCCTTGGCAATGAAGAGCTGAGTATCTTATTGGTTTATTGTTTATTTGGTAATACAGAGCTGAGTATCTGATTGGTTCATAGTTTCCTTGGAAATAATGAGCTGAGTATCTGGTTGGTTTATAGTTTCTTTGGTAATACAGAGTTGACTATCTGGTTGGTTTATGGTGTCTGGGGTAGCAGGACTCACATCTTTGCAGTTCTCGGACTTGGAGAAGTGGATGAGGTCATCGTTGTACATGTCCTGGGTGTTGAGGAGGTCGCTGTACTCCTTCTGGCTCAGGTCCTCGGGGTTGATCCCATTGGCCCGCAGGAACTCCTGGTAGGCCACGCTGAAGGCCTGGCCAATCGACTGCGCGATCAGCTGAGCCTGGGGGCGGGGCCATGTGATAGAGAGAGGGAGGAAGCGTGAGAGAGGGAGATGGAGAGCAAGAGAGAGGGGAAAAGAGAGAAGTGAAAGAGGGATTGAGATAGCAATAAAGAGGTAAATAGAGAGGGCAGGAAGGTAGGGTGAGCAGAGAGAAGCAAGGGAAAGAGGAGGAAAGAGAGGTAGAGAAATTGAGAGAGGAGAGGGAGAAAGGGGAGAGACGAGAAAGGAAAAGGGAAAAGGGAAGTGATAGCAGGTGAGAAAGAATGGAGAGAGAGGTGAATAAGGTTCATAGAGACATGTAGAGACCAGCAAAGGCCAAGACAAGACAGAGACATTTCAGCACAGTACAAGCTTTCATCTTTTACTGTGAAGTTTTTTTTCACATTAATTAACATATGTACATAACATTTACAAACGCACTTCCATTTTATTGTGAATTATTTTTTTCCCACATAAATTAACATATGTGAAAAAACACCTCCATTTTACTCTGAAGAGTTTATTCAAATAAATTAACACAAATATGTGCAAAAACACTTCCACTTGCTTGTGAACTTTCCTCTGAAAAATCACGTGCTTTTACCTTCCTGTAATTAATTCACAAGTGCATCTTAAATCGACAGACATCTCAGAGGATCGCTGTACTGTGCTTCTCCACAGCTTTCAGAGAGCGTTCAGTGCTCTTCTTCCCTGCTTTAAAACCGCTTTGCATGCAGGGACGGCTGCAGGTAGGCAGGAGGCTCTGCTGGGACTCCTCTGCTTTTCTCGGGACGTCTGCGCTTTCGACGGAACGGAAAAGCGCGTGACGTCTTTTCGGCGCTATCGATCAAACCCCGCGCTTCAGGGACGCTTTACTGTCGTCACGGCGAGAGCTATGGGCGGCTGTCGGCAGCAGTGCATTGTGGGATAAGAGGGAGACGCAGAGACGGAGGCAGGGAGACTGACTCTTACAGAAATAAAAAAAACATCAAGAAGGACCACCTGTCATGAAACATGACAGTTTCGTATGGGGGGCGGAACTGAGGGAGACAGAGGGAGGCAGAGAGAAAGAGAGAGAGGCAGGAGAGACACAGTGAGGGATGGGCATACAAGGATGGAAAAAGGAGAGGAAGGAAATAAATTAGAAAGAAAGAGAGAGAGGGGAGAGACATATAGAGAGACAGAAGGGAAAAGGGAGGGATATGAAATGGAGAGTGGGAGACGAAGTGAGGAGAAAGGTAAAGACAGAGCGAGAGAGAAGGTGAGATGGAAAAGAAGGAAAGAGCGATTGCGAAGGGAGGGAGGGAGAGATGGAGGGAGGGAGGATGGAGACTCACATCCTCGGACTCAAAGACGTGGCAGATCATCTTGTACTGGCGCTTCTCCTCCTGGGCGGGGTCCAGGGCGTCCACGTTCTCCTGCGAGTTGGAGCGGGCCATCCTCCTCCGGGCCATCAGCACCACGATGTTCCCGATGTCCGCGATGTAGGAGATGGTCCTCAGCGGGTGGTCCATCATGGTCTCCTGCCAGGAGAGAGGGAGGGAGGGGCGGAGTCAGGGACAGGGGGCGGAGTCAGGGACAGGGGGTGTGGTCAGGGTGAGGTCAGCAGGAATGGAGCAGTGTCCTGATTGTACATATCCGAAATATGCATTTGCACTTACGATCTCCTTATGTAGTAAATATCTATGTAGTATCAAAGTCATCTGGGTGTGAAAATATGATCCACACTTTCCTACTGCTATAATTAGCAATCAAAATGGAGTATGGAGTGATTCATTTTTGAATTAAAAAAAAAAACTACTACAAAAAGCTCACATATGAGTAATATTTGGTGTAGCTTTTAAACATACTAAGTAAGATGCATAATTGGAGGTTGAATTACATTTTAATTTATCATCTTAAAATAAAAAAGGATAGGAGTATCAAGCACAACACACAACACACATAACAAGTATGTTAATAATTCACATATAATCATATGACATGATGAATGTTTTTTTACAGTCAAATCATGGCCCCTCCATCTTTTTTCTTCAGAGGAGAACTCTTACTGTGATTCAGTCTTTTTTCACAGAATGACAACACGTGTTCAGGTTCAGTGAAACACACTGCTCCTCTGTCTGAGGTATAATGTGTGTGTCTTTAAGCTGTGTGTATGACAGCGCTGCTTCAGGGCGAAGATGAGACTCTCTTCGCTCCACCCTGTGTTTCACCTTGTTAAAGAACCTCCTGCTGTGACAGAGGAATCTTCTCAGTTTTTACGTCCAAACTTTTGGCGGGGGAAAAAAATCTGATCTTATCGGGCCACACGCTGCGACGGCAACTTTGTGCGGGAGGGTTTGTGACAGGGAGAGACGGGAGACTGTGATGTGAACATCAGCAACGTTTAGCTCACAGGCACCAGAACCCACTCTCAAAGGACAGCGTGGAAAAACAGAGCAGTGTGCGTGTGTGTGTGTGCGTGAGTGTGTGTGAGTGTGTGCGTGTGCGTGTGCGTGTGTGTGAGTGTGTGTGTGAGTGTGAAAGTGCACATAAGTGGGTAGTCCTCAGTATCTTTACGTTTGCTCTCAGCACTTGTGTTCAGCATGCTTCATTCAACAACTATCTGTATAATATCTGTGTGTACAGTACCTGTATATATATAATACTTGTATGTTCAGTACCAGTGCGTTCCATAGTTGTATGTCCAGTACCTGTGTGTTCAGTACCTGTATATGCATAATACTTGTATGTTCAGTACCTGTGTGTGTTCCGTATTTGTATGTCCGGTACCTGTGTGTGTTCAGTACCTGTGCATTCTGTAGTTGTATGTCCAGTACCTGTATGTTTTCAGTATGTGTGTGTGTTCAGTACCTGTGTATGTCCAGTACCTGTGTGTTCAGTACCTGTGCATTCTGTAGTTGTATGTCCAGCAGCTGTATGTTTTCAGTACTTGTGTGTGTTCAGTACCTGTGTGTGTTCAGTACCTGTGTGTCAGCGTTCAGCACTCTGATTCGCTGGGTGGAGATGAACAGGTCCACCTCGGTCATGGGCTGGGCCTCTCCCTCAGGAGCCTGTGAACACAGAACGGAGCATGCCGTCAATCAAACCATGAAGGGGTGGAGCCAACGTGCTGACCCCAGACACAGCTCAGAGGTCAGGGGGGTCAGGCGGTCAGAGCCTCAGACGTCCAGGTGAGGACCGGCGGGGCAGTGACATCACTGGTCACACGACAGGTGTGTGCTTTTAACGAGAAGAGGACGAGGGCGTGCCTCCAACAAAAACCATTTTAGCCAAATACTCAGGAGGGTATTTGGCTCCTGAATGAGTCCGATTCAGGAGTCAGAGCACAGAGGCGACCCGCGTGTGAGCAGTGAGCCGCCGCCCCCGCGCGGTTTAATCGCAATCGTGGTGACGGACGCGGTTCAGCCAGGCCAGCCGGGGGAGGGGTGAGTACCGCTTCAGAGGCCAGGGGAAGTCTGCCCTGGCATTTCTGTCCTTAAAAAGGACAACAGCCAGAGCCAGAGAGAGTGGAGAAGAAAAAGGGGGGGAGATGGAGAAAGAAAGGAGAGATAGAAGGAGAGAAAGAGAGGGAGGGAGAAATCGAGAGAGGAGAGAGAGATTGAGAAGGGAGAGATAAAGTGGGAGTGAGAATGGAGACAGAGTGAGAGAGGGGGGGGCATTGTTTTTAAAAAAATAAAAGTGGCAAACTGAAACCAGGAGTGAAGCACAATATAAACACAGGGAGCGAGAGCGGCAGGAAGGAGGAAGCTTCTGGAAGGGCGGAGCACACCAACAACACAAAGCATCACGTCTGCCACGCCATTTTCTGCATCCAGCAATGCCCCCTCGCATCCCCCCCCCCCCACCCCCAAAACACAAACCGCCTGCACCCTGGAGACCCCGCCACATTCACAGCCCAAACCCTTCTCCCCCTCCTCCCCACGTCAGCACTCTTCTTTTCTATTCTCTTCTTTTTTTTCTTACACAAGCTGTAGAATGTGGGACATGAAGCGAGGAATGAAACAGGAAAAGATACGGGCAGAGAAAAAAAAATGGAAATGGTTGACCGTAAAAACAACATAAGTGCTTCTTGTTGATGCTGGATTCAGAAAATGTAATAAAACCAAAGGAAGCAGAGAGAGGGAGCGAGCGAGAGGGAGAGAGGGAGCGAGAGAGAGAGCGAGAGGGAGCGCGGAGCAGCAAAATAACACAAAGGGAGAAGTACAAAAGCAACAGGCAAAAAACATCAAACCGGGAGGCAGGCAGTACTGCACCTTCTTCCTGTTTTTGGCTAATTTCTGGGCCGTCTGCTTAGCATGGAACAAATAAGAGACAGGAGATTGGTTAGAGTAGCACAGGGAACAGGGCTCAGGGCTAAGGTGGGGCCGGGGTGGGGCCCGGTGTGGCTGGGCAGGGGCAGGGTGGAGCAGGGTGGATTTGGGTGTGGTTGGGGCAGGGTTTGAGCTGAGCCAGAGGGGTAGAAATTTTAGGGTGTAGGGAAGTTTAGGGCATTAATACAATTGCTTTGGCCTTTTTTAAAGGGAACTATGGTCCCATTAGTAAAGATTTGTGCACTGTGACTGTGTGTGTTTATGCAGTAGGTGATGATGTTTATGCGTATACGCGGACATTTGGTTCTGGGAGTTCGGGGCATCACAGTCCGCAGCCCTGAGTTTGGAACCCTCCAGAAAAGGGGGAAGCAGGATGTCTTCAGTACAGGGCCTTGCCCCCCCCCCTCCCCCCCACCCCTCCTCCCCACTGAAAAGGTCGGGATCTTGTCTCAGAGACAGCCTTTTCCTGCAGTCGCCATGGACACCACCGTCTCTGCACGCGCAAACCCCCTCAGCACCTCCAGCATGCCTCAGCAGACTCATTTAGTAGTTGCATTTACCGACATTTACCAAACCTTCATTGCCAGCTCAATAATATAGCCCCCCCAACCTGGCACCTTCTCATTTCAATTACTGGCTTCAGGTCAGATTGGCACAAGTCTCCAACAACGGAAGCAAAAAGCAGAGAGAGTTCACAATTTGCAAGCTTTTTACTTCACTCTTTGTTTTGTTCCCATTTTGTCCACCAGGGGGCCCACGTGCTTTTTGAAAACAAAAAAAATAATTAAAATAAAATTAATTTCGGCTTTCCGTTTTGATGAGTGAGTCAAGGTTTGTTTAATTATCTGCTGGAGCAAGTTTCATTCTGGTGGAAATACAAAGAAATGTTCTAATCAGACACAGAAAAATTATTTCAGCTGTTGCCAATAGATTGACGTCCCTGAATGCAAAATGATTCCACAACAGAATGATTCTATTAAATAATTTTTTTTTGCCAAAATTATGTTTCTCATTGGACCTGTTCAATCACTAACCACCCTATGAAGAGTATTACAGTTTGCAGTACATACTGTCAAAATATTTATTGTGCTTGACAAATTTGAAATATTTTTTCAAGTTACAATTTACAAGTTTATTTATTTATTTTCATTGTATATATGAAAAGAAAGAAGTAAAATTTCAGCAGCACAATGTTGGATTTGAATCTTTTTTGCCTGGTGTCTCAATGCCAACTACATAAAATGAATAGAAACGCAATAACAAAATTAACAAAATTGTGTATGGCCCTTACAGCATATGCGACCATGTGACCAAAAATACAATAAAACAAACAAATCAACAAACAGCAATTTTGGAAGTTTGGCTGCATTTTTTACTCAGGATAAAAAATGCTGAGTCACAGGCTGTGGACTGGAGGTATGACGACGAATGCACCAGGAAAATGACAGGAAGAACCTGGGTCATGTGACAGGAAGTGAGGGGGTGAGGAAAGCAGGAAAATTCTCAAAACTTGTGTGATCTACGTGTAGCCAGAATTTTGAAGAAATCAGTTGCGTTTAACATATCTCCAGCAAATGCTGAGCACAGTTTTTCTGACCGTGCTGTTTTAATGGAGAAATGTATTCCATATTTATCAAATAATGAATCACAAGTGGAGACTGAACACTGATTATACATTTTTAATAGCTTCTCATTACACCCTAGAAACCCAGAAACTGTTATTAATTATTTGCTTGCATGCTGTCCAAGCTAATCTAGAGTGACTCATTCACTTTAATAAATGATACATATACTCCTTTAATTAACCATTAATAAGACTGGCCCCTTGCTGAAGCCCTTCAGGTTAAGAGTCTTGATCAAGAGCACTACAACGATATCCCGCACTCTGGGATTCAAACCCTCAACCTCCAGTTAACAAATCATGTTCTCCAGACTTCATGTTTTCCAAATCTACTGAATTCTATAATATTTTAGAAAAATCATAAATTTTATTTAATTGCTTCTTATTCAAAAAAAAGAAGAAATTCTCGCAATTGCTGGTTTATATTTCATAATTTCAGTTTTTTTCTTTATCTGAACAAATTTTAAATGACTACTGTCAGAGCTTTTGGGTAATAATTTTCTCGTATTGGTAGTGCAGTTAAAGACTTTAGTGCACTTTTCATTCAGCAGATCCGAATCATAATCTGTGGGTCCACAAAGGAAAAAAAACAAGAGACACGCAAAAACAATGACTGTTCACAGTGACAACAGGTCCATTCAGAGCAGCATGACAGCACGTTCTAGAAACGTGACCAGATGAGGTCATATTCATATTCATATTCATATGTGAGATATGACTGCTTTATGAGTCCTAAATCCTAATAAACATAGTAGTAAGCTAATCTAAATACTAGTAACTATAGTACTCTATTATTGTCTACTATGTATCAGCAGTGTAGCGTAGGATAGGCTGTGTCGCAAAAACAGTGGAGGGCATCCCTCTCCCCAGCGACTTTCTCCAACTGCAACTCCTCCTGGGGGATCCCGAGGTGAACCCAGGCCAGCTGGAGGACATAATCTCTCCAGCGTGTCCTCGGCCTGCCCCTGGGGCTCCTCCCTGGGGCTCCTCCCCGGGGCTCCTCCCTGGGGCTCCTCCCCGGGGCTCCTCCCTGGGGCTCCTCCCCGGGGCTCCTCCCCGGGGCTCCTCCCTGGGGCAGACCCACACACTGAACCAGCTCGACTCAAAGCCAAGAACGCGAACGCAGCTCTCGCTCCGAGTACACGGGGGGACTGAACGGCTCGCAGCTGCGGCCCCGGCACCCCATAATCCCGCAGCACCTCCCACGAGAAACCCCGAGGACCCCCGTCATACGCCATCTCCAAACCCACAAAACACATGCAGGCTGGATAAGCAAATTCCCTCGCCCCCTCAAATATCCGCGAGAGGGCAAAATAGCTGGTCTGCTGTTCAGCAGCCTGGACGAAACCTCCTGAATCTGAGGTTTGCCTATCCCTGTACCCTCCTTTCCAGCACACTTGGCATTGACTTTCCCAGGGAGGCTGAGAAGGGTGATTCCCCGATAACTGGAACACACGCATGCATGTAGTGCATCATGATGAAAGCCTCAGGCTGCCAACTTCACACAGGCCCTCCCCATACCCAGATGGCCCTGATGAATTACTGCATAATTACACAAGGCTGGGTGTTCTCTTCCTTGCTGTGCGTATTTGTACCTTTATGCAAAACTTATACAGGAAACAGAAACTCTCAGGAAACAGGAATAGGACCATGTTCATTTCAATTTAAAAAGTCCAGATTAAACTCATCACGCAACACGATCTTTAAGATGTGTTGTGGCAAAGGTAGAGGGTAGAGAAGGCTGTCTTATCTTACAGCATCTTTGACCATCCTCTATGGAGATCTGTGTGTAGGTGGGGGTGGGGCAGTACGTCTAAAAGGAAGAGGAAGTGGAAGTGAACCACAGAAAACAAGTGTTGATGGGAAACAGGAAGTTGGCCCCGCCCAGGGGCGTGTCCTCACCTTGATCCGGCTCACGGCTTCCTGAGCCTGCATCATGCGCACGTTCTTGGACGGGGTTTTGTCCGACAGAAGCTGGGTGGAGCCCAGGTAGTTGGCGGCGAATATGATGCCATCGATGAGGTCCTCTGGGTCGCAAGGTCCAGGAACTGTAGCACACCAGGGTGCAATTTCAGAAGCAAACCAGCAGGGGTGACAGAGAGCAAGAAGCAAAATAAACCTGGTCAGAGATGATTCAGGAGTGGTCTCAGTTCTGAGTCTGGATTTCACAACAACGTATGACCTTAATTATTTAAGTAACACAGTCATTTTTTATTGATAACATATATTGATAAGGTAATAAACGACAGCTTAAGACTAAATAAGGCATGTGTTACTATGGCCTTTGTGTGAATTTTAAAAAAATGTTAATTAAAAAATACTATGTTCATTTCTGTGATTTAGCGAATTACCTTCAAACAATCTAACAAATGAAAAAACAAGAAGAAAGTATATTGTTTTATTGAGAAGCTCAAGCACAGGCTGCATGGTTTACTAAGGTGGTCACCAAGATGGAGGCCATTTTATGGACATGGCAAGCTGCAGGGATCAAAGGAGATATCATATTTCAGGAGATTTATACCACCTACTGAGAACTAATGGCTTTCTGCTGGTGTGATGAAGGGCATCTTGTAGTGTGTGTGTGTGTATGGGTGTATCTTTTGCATGTTTATTTCTCATTTGTGAAAGGTCAAAAGCACAGCCTCACCCTGCAGGAGGGGCGTGGGGGTGCGTGTGAAAATGGCCCATGCTGTTCGGGGGGAGGGGGTTTGGTTTGCGATGGCGGGGGGGGGGGGGGGGGGGGGGTGTGTGTGTGCCCCCCCCTCCCATATCCTGTAATGTCACCTCCAGCCCAGAGGTCAGGGATCAGCGGTCACGCTGGCGGACAGAACAATCCTGCTGAGAATCTATTATCGCCAAACCCGCACCCGAGGCCAAGCGGCGAGGGGGGGGGGGGGGGGTTGGGGGGGGGCTACAGGACCCACTAGTCCTGGGAATGACATTTATGCACCTTGATACCTGGATGTAGGTCAGCAGCTCGAGGGAAGGTCCTTTTCACATATACCTCATGTTGGGCCATTTCCTCTCACACACAGGTATAATAATAATAATAATAATAATAATAATAATAATAATACTCCCAGTTTCTCTCACGCTCTTAGAGAGTTCAGAGGGGCCTGCATGTGCTGCTGCTATGAGTCTCAGAGGGAGTTCTGATCCGTTATTTTAGAGGGCGAACAGTGCAGAGGGCGAACAGTCCAGAATGTGCCCGTTATGGAGCGATAATATTTCACAGCTGAACCCCCCCCCCCTGCCCCCCCCGCCCCCTTCACTCCAACTAATCCGCCCCATCGAGTAAAAACTCACCTTCAACATAGGTCGGGAAGGAGGCCAAACTCCTCCTGGGCTGGAAGATAAACCAGAGACCAGTTACTCACACACATACACACACACACACACACGCACACGCACATGCACACATACAAACACACGCACACGAAAACAGACAAACATGCAAAAACACACACATACACACGCAAACATACATTTACACACTCACACGTGTGCACACAAACACACACACACACACACACACACACACACACAAAGCTCAAGGTAGATGCTAGGCTTTAATTAGTCTGTCATCAGTTCATTAATTGGGGGGTTAGCAGAAGGCCTGATCGCCAGTGAAACAGGAAACAGGCTCTGAGGTGTTCACATGGATTATAGAAGTCCTTGAATAATTCACAACACAGGCATGGCCCTGCTGCAGGGACAGGTGGTAGCAGTGCAGTAACATCTACTCCACCGCACCAGCTCAATTACACAGCATTAACCCCTAATTCACGGCATTAACCTCAGATTCACTACATTAAGCCCTTATTCACTGCACTAACATCTAATTCACTGCATTAACCCCTTATTCACTGCATTAACCCCTTATTCACTGCATTAACCTCAGATTCACTGCATTAACCTCTAATTCACTGCATTAACCCCCTAATTCACTGCATTAATCCTTAATTCACTGGATTAACACCTATTTGACTGTGCTAGCCTATGTTTCCTTGAACTAGCCGGTGTTTCTGTGTGCTAGCTTGTGCTTCTCTGTGCTATCCTGTGTTTCTCTGTGCTAGCCGGTGTTTCTGTGTGCTAGCCTGTGCTTCTCTGTGCTAGCCTGTGTTCCTCTGTGCTAGCCTGTGCTAGCCCTCCTGTCCGGTCCATGCTCACCTCCTTGCTGGCTGGGGAAGGGGACTCAAAGCTGTCACTGCTCTCATGCAGGGTTGGGTGTTGCCCGGAAGACTCCGCCCCCTGTGGAGAGGTGGAGCCTGAGCCAGGAGACTGAGAGAGAGAGAGAGAGAGAGAGAGAGAGGAGGGAGGTGAGAAAAGGCAATTGTAAGTAAGACACAGGGTTTACAAATCTGGTAAAACAGAGATCCAGGGGTACAGAGAGCCAGGGAGTCTACCGGAGAAAGAAGCTGATTCTGAGGGCAGAACTGGCCATAGTGACACTGACCACATCATAATTACGCATTAACACATCACTGAACACGGGCCACAACCTGAACACGGCAATTCCATCACCGATATGAAGGTAACTAGCAGTGATCTCAAACTCCAGACCTGGATGCTCGCAGTGTCTGTGGGCAGTTTTTCGGAACTTAAACTCTTTTTTAAAGTCGCTGACTGGCGTAACGGTCTGGTTTCCAAGGCCTCAAGCTCTGATCGAACAGAAACCAAAATAGAAACCTGTAGGCACCGCAGCCTACCAGGATTGGAGCTAGAGAAGACCCGTGGGTTAGAGGAAGATGAGCTCTTCATCACATTCCTGACCAGATCGATGATGACTCATGCTTGTTGCTGACCAGGAGGGAGAG